>NC_053027.1:141694306-141854114 GCF_003073215.2 Triticum urartu | reverse complement strand
GATATGCATATCTCCTACCATTGTAACCGACTTTGTGTAACCCTAACCCTCTCCGGTGTCTATATAATCCGGAGGGTTTAAGTCCGTAGGACAACATACACGTCAACAATCATACCATAGGCTAGCTTCTAGGGTTTAGCCTCTCCGATCTCGTGGTAGATCTACTCTTGTACTACCCATATCATCAATATTAATCAAGCAGGACGTAGGGTTTTACCTCCATCGAGAGGGCCCGAACCTGGGTAAAACTTCGTGTCCCTTGCCTCCTGTTACCATCCGGCCTAGACGCACAGTTCGGGACCCCCTACCGGAGATCCGCCGGTTTTGACACCGACATTGGTGCTTTCATTGAGAGTTCCTCTGTGTCGTCACCGTCAGGCTCGATGGCTCCTACGATCATCAATAGCGATGCAGTCCAGGGTGAGACCTTCCTCCCCGGACAGATCTTCGTCTTCGGCGGCTTTGCACTGCGGGCCAATTCACTTGGCCATCTGGAGCAGATCGAAAGCTACGCCCCTGGCCGTCAGGTCAGATTTGGAAGTTTAAACTACACGGCTGACATCCGCGGGGACTTGATCTTCGACGGATTCGAGCCACTGCCGAACGCGCCGCACTGTACCGAAAAGCATGATCTAGCTCTGCCGCCGAACAGTGCCCTGAAGGCCGCATCAGCATCGGCTTCGGCCCTTAATTCGGAGCCAACCGCACCGATCAAGGATGGATGGTTGGACACCGCCTCGGGGGCTGCGATCCTAACGGCGATTGAGCCAAACACCAGCCCCGCACTCCACGAGACTCATGATTCCAAGGAGCCGGACTCCTCTCCGGACTCCGAGCCACTCGCGCCTCTGCCGATCGAATCCGATTGGGCGCCGATCATGGAGTTTACTGCCGCGGACATCTTTCAGCACTCGCCCTTTGGCGATATTATGAAATCACTAAAGTCTCTCTCTTTATCAGGAGAGCCTTGGCCGGACTACGGTCAGCGAGATTGGGATACGGACGATGAAGAAATTCAAAGCCCACCCACCACCCACTTTGTAGCCACCATCGACGATTTAACCGACATGCTCGACTTCGACTCTGAAGACATCGACGGTATGGACGCCGATGAAGGAGACGATGAAGAACCAGCGCCTATTGGGCCCTGGAACACCACCTCGTCATATGACATATACATGGTGGACGCACCAAAAGATGACGACAAGGAGCGGAAGGACGCACCGAAGGCTTGTTGCCTCGAAAAGCAGTCAAAGCGGCGACGCAAGCGCCGCCCCAAATCCCGCCTCGACAGAAATAGCGATCACACAAACCCAGCGCTGGAGCAGGGCGAACCGCTGCCGGACAACGGCAATCCGGATAATCAAACCGAACAAACAAATCTTATCAAGGATAATGGTCCGGACGACATAACACCGGACAGGCACCCGGAGCAGCAGACTGCCCGTAAAAGGCTCGTTGCCACCGCGAGGAGTCTGAAAAAGCAGAAGCAAAGGCTCAAGGCCGCGCAAGACACACTCCAAATCATATGGAGTAAAATACTCAACACAGCAGCAAGGTACGGCGACAATCGCCCCTCCAAGAGCTACCCAAAACGGAAGCTGCTACCTGAATTCGATGAGGAGGCCTCAGACCCCCCACAACCAAATATCAAAGCAGCCACCTGGTCGGATAGACGACCCCTCTACCAACACAGGGCGGCATACAACGCCGCTCACCATACAACACACAACCAATGCGAGGGCTCGCACCCAAAGGACGGTGCAACAAGATCCATCTATGGACCACGCAAGCGTGCCCCAGCATACAATGCAACACAACAAACATCCAAACAACGCGGTACACCCAGCTATAGGGGTGCCGCACATCCCCTATGTTTCACCGATGAGGTGCTGGACCACGAATTTCCAGAGGGATTGAAGCCCGTAAACATAGAGGCATATGACGGAACAACAGACCCTGGGTCTGGATTGAGGACTACATCCTTCATATCCATATGGCTCGAGGAGATGATCTCCACGCCATCAAGTACCTACCCCTCAAGCTCAAAGGGCCAGCTCGTCACTAGCTCAAAGGCCTCCCCGAAAGCTCCATTGGAAGTTGGGAAGAGCTCGAAGACGCCTTTCGGGAAAATTTTCAAGGGACTTATGTCCGACCTCCGGATGCGGACGATTTGAGTCATATAACTCAACAGCCCGGAGAGTCAGCCCGAAAGCTTTGGAACAGGTTTCTTACTAAAAAGAACTAGATTGTCGACTGTCCGGATGCCGAAGCCTTAGCAGCTTTCAAGCATAGCGTCCGTGACGAATGGCTCGCCAGACACCTCGGCCAAAATAAGCCGAGAACGATGGCCGCATTAACAAACCTCATGACCCGCTTTTGTGCGGGTGAGGACAGCTGGCTAGCCAGATGAAGCACCAGCGACCCCAGTACATCTGAAGTTAGAGATGGAAATGGGAAATCACGGCGCAACAACAATAACAAACGCCAGAATAAAGAAGACAGCACGAAGGGCACGGCAGTAAATGCCGGATTCAAAAGCTCTCGGCCAGGTCAAAAGCCGCCCCCTAAAGGCACCAGGGATGAATTGTCCAGCCTCAACAAAATTCTGGACCAAGTATGTCAGATTCATAGTACCCCTGGTAAACCTGCTAATCATACCCACAGAGAATGTTGGGTCTTCAAGCAGTCCAGCAAGCTCAACGCCGTACACAAGGGGGAGGATACACCAAGTGAAGACGAGGACGAGCCCCCCAAGCAAGACACGGGGGAACAAAAGCAATTTCCACCAGAAGTCAAAGCAGTAAACGTGTTACACGTAATCAAGGGAAAAAACAACGCGGCACTCCCAGGAAAGTATACCCAAGTGCCTGTCACCACGAAGTCCTGCCATTGGTCATCTCAACCAATCACTTTCGACCATCGCGATTACTCAGCAAGTATCCGACACGCAGGATGGGCTGCCCTGGTATTAGACCCAGTAATTGGCGGATATCACTTCACAAGAGTCTTGATGGACGGCGGCAGTAGCCTAAACCTAATATATCAGGATACAATCCGCGTGTTGGGGTTAGACCCAACACAAATTCCCATAGCAATACTACCTTTAAAGGAGTAACGCCAGGCCCAGGGGCTCGTTGTACGGGCTCCCTCCTACTACAAGTTATATTCGGCTCCCCCGATAACTTCCGTCGCGAGCATTTAACTTTCCACATCGCTCCGTTTCAAAGTGGCTATCAAGCACTGCTCGGACGCGAAGCTTTCGCTCGCTTTAATGCAATACCACACTACGCCTCCCTCACACTCAAGATGCCCGGTCCACGTGGCATCATCATAGTGCACAGAAATATCAAGCGATCTCTGCACGCCGAAGAGAGTGAGGCTGCCTTGGCCGCCGCACACTAAAGGCGCCCGGACAAGCGAAAGCATCCAATAGGTCGTCAAGACCTCAGATACAACTAATCAAGTCCGGCGCCGCTATTTATACGGAATAAGTGGTCACACCCCTATTTGTCAATACAAGGGGCTCAACGCGCGCAGACAAGTGGAAATTTCTTATCATCTTGAATTATACATGGTTTCTTTAAGAACTATCTTTTTGCACGACAACTTTTTCAGTTAACTTCCTCTCTTTTACAGACGATCATCATGCTACACCCGTCCAGGATACGGCACAACGGAGACACAGGCGCAGACGTGCATCAGGGACCCGCTCCAAGGATTCTTTTTAGATTAAGACCCTGCGTAAACCTTTTTTACTGTCTCTTGTTGATACATATCCACCGTTGAGAAGGATGCTGACGTCTTGGCATGTGGCCACGCCAGAACAATGCACGTACCTGGACACAAGGGGCTTCTTACAAAGGCCACTATTTAGGCCCGGTTTATACCACAAAGACCGAATACCTTAGGCAGTGTTCAGCGTCGCGAGTTTTGGCCCTATATGCATCAGCTCCGAATCATTGTCTTTGGTCAAATGTTGGGTTTGACCGGCTCCTGTGTTTTGGTGCCTTACGTTCCACCTTGCCGGCTAAGGTAGCACCAGGAGAACTACTGTGATTGTGCCCTGGTTCATCCGGACGAGCACCTCAGTAGAGAAAGCTGAAAACTGACTGTCATGATATAGCGTGAGACTGGTCAACCACTCGATGACCTGTGGGAATGTTAGAATTCCTCTGCCTTAATGAAGGGCCATTTTCCGGCCAGGCATGTACGCACCCCGGAATCGGGAGAGTGCGGAGCCACCAGGGGCTATCTAGTAGCCCCACTGTCAAACTCCTATGGCTAAGTGAAAGTGCTAAAGCATTATAGTCCGGTTGCCTCGCTCGCTCCGCTATCACCTCCTTAATAGGACCAAGACGTTGGGTTAAGTGTGAACGCGTGTTTTTGCGAGCACCTCCGCATTATATGCGTGGGGGTTGAAGCCGACGACTGCAATCTTTCAGGTTATACACATGTATACATAAACGGCCGCCCAGGAGGCATCATATTACTTTCAGGCAAAAGTATAAAAATAGCCTTATAAAAATTTATAAAAGCATTTCACTTACAATGAGATTACATATTACTCAAACATAATATTTTTTGAGCACTGGGTCTCTATCAAACGGGCACCCTCAAGAACTTCTTCAAAGTAGTGCTCGGCAGCCTTTCGACCTATAGCCGAATCCCGCGCTGCAACATTGGTAGCATCCATCTCCGCCCAGTATGCCTTAATACGGGCAAAGGCCATCCGTGCGCCCTCTATGCACGCCGACCTCCTCATCGCATTAATGCGCGGCACCACGTCAAGGACCTGCTGCACCAAGCTGAAATAGCTGTTCGGTTTTGACCTTTTCCGGCCATAGCTGATCCACAACAGACCCCATGGAGAGTCCGGACAACCTATTTAGTTCGGCCCATTCGGCTAATTGGTCAGTCAATGAAAGTGGACGCTCGGGAGAATGGAATTATCTCCAAAACAGCTGGTCTACTTCACGGTCCGTCTGACCCTGGAAGTACTTGGCCGCATCGGCAGCGCTCGCCGCCAAATCCATATACACATCCTTCGAACTCCACAGCCGATCCAGAGGGGCATATCGTGGATCTCCGAATTTCCTCCGCAACATAAAGGATTTCCGAGCTACAATATCCCCGGCTTCCCGCAGTTCCTCCTTCTTTGCCCTCATAGCAGAGCGGAGATCCTTTTTCGTCGCAGCAGCCTTCTCAAGGTCCGATGCCTTCGCTTGGTTTTCCTTTTCAAGAACCCGACAACAGTCGACAGCGGCTTTTATTTCTATAGCCATCTTGGCCATCTTGTCTCGGGTCTCGCCATGCGCGGCCTTCTCGGCTTGCAACTCTTTGGCCGCCTTCACAGCAGCCACATTACCCAACCTCGCTTGTTCCTTGGCTCGGGCAAGTTCTGCCCGCAAGGCTTCAACAGTGGCAGCTCCATCTGCAGTCACAACATATTAAAGATACTGGCATCATGCTGCTCTTCCTATGTGGCATTTACCAGATAATGACACTTACCCTGTGCCTCGTCAAGCCTTTTGTTAACAAGCTCGATGTCGGCGTCTTTCGCATCCAACTGCCGTTCTAAATGGGCAAAATCGCTAGTCCGGCTAGCCACCGGAGCTTCCATCACCTGCACATAGAGGCAGTATGGTTATTTCCTAGGAATATGATCCTCTGTTCCTCGTCGTTTCCGATGACAACCAGAGTCTCAGGGGCTACTATCTACACTGGGCACACCTAGCATGTGCAGGATTATCATACATTCTTTTACGTACCTCAAAGCCTGTCAGTAGACTCATAAAAGCTTCATGCAATCCGCTTTCGGCAGACGATATTCTCTCCATCACCGTATTCATCAGCACACGGTGTTCATCTAAGATGGCCGCTCGCCCCACCAACTCCCTCAGAACATCCGATCGCACACTAGACGGTGCCGGACTCTTTTGTCTGCTCTCTTCGGGAGCCGGACACTGGGAGCTTCGGGGGTCAATGGGATTATCTTCTAGCCTCAGCAGACTCGGAGAGGCCCTCCGCGACGACACTTCAGGGTCGCCCGCTTCTGGAGCGGAGGAGTCCGGAGGAGGCGTTTCGCTCTCCATCATCTCTGGAAGAAGATCCCCCGAAGATGAGCTCATTTGGGAGGGGCTAAGGCCCGAACTGCAAAAATATATGCGGTGGTTATTTTCTCAGAAGAAAAAGATGGCATATCTGTACTAATAAAAGTATTTCGGGTCACTTACAACTCGTGGGAGAATTGATCCCCCCGCGGACTTTGTGTGGCAACAGCGCCCCCAAGGTAGGACCCTCTGTGGGAGACTTCTTCTCCCGTTTGGAAGCTTCGGCTTCCGAATCCCCGGGCGCAGTCCTTTTCCTCTTCTGTTCATCTTCCTTCATGGAGATGCTCGCTCCTTCGGCTAGAATGGGCAGCGTTGGGGGCCCGCGTCCGCCCGCATTATCCTCCACAGTATCTTCCTTCAAGGGCTCTGGGCAAGGTGCGGTCTGGAGCATCTTTTGCAATACTGGATTTTTCAAACCCTCAGGGAGGGGGGCCGAACACCGAATCAACTTCGCCTTTGTTAGCCAGTCCTGGTCAAAAAGCGAACTTTCAGAAATAACTTCGTAACAAAGGAGAGATAGTATGTTCGACCGGAAGATGCCTTACCTGTTCGGCGGCGCGGTTACTCCTCAGGCCCACGTCCTCGGTGATTTTCGGACACTCCACCTGAGGTCCGAAGAATGACTTGTACATCTCCTCGTGCGTCAGGCCGAGAAAATTTTGAATGGCACGCGGTCCCTCGGGATTGAACTCCCATAGGCGAAGTGGCCGGCGTTTGCAAGGATGGACTTGACGAACCAGCATAACCTGTATTACCGCAACCTAACTGAAATCTCCATTGAAGAGATCTCGAATGGAGCTTTGCAGTATAGGCACATCCTTGGCTGGACCGCAGCTCAGACCTTTGCTGATCCATGACATCAGCTATGGTGGAGGGCCCGAGTGGAAAACAGGGGGGCTGCCCACTTGGCACTTCTAGGAGCCGTGATGTAGAACCACTCCTGTTGCCACAATTCGGACACCTCTGGGATGGAACCTTTCGGCCACGGAGCTCCCGTCATCTTGCATATTGAGGCACCTCCACACGCTGCATGTTGCCCATCGATCATCTTCGACTTCACTTCAAAGGTCTTGAGCCATAGGCGAAAGTGAGGGGTAACCCGAAGGAAGGCCTCGCACACGACAATAAATGCCGTGATACGAAGAAAGGAGTCCGGAGCTAGATCATGAAAGTCTAGCCCGTAGTAAAACATAAAACCCCTTACGAAAGGATCCAGAGCAAGGCCTAGACCTCGGAGGAAGTGGGAGACAAACACGACGTCCTCGTTGGGTTCGGGGGTGGGGACGGCCTGCCCTCGGGGAGGCAGCCGATGCAAAATCTCGGCGGTCAGATATCTGGCCTCCCTCAACTTTTTGATGTCTTCTTCCATGACAGAGGAAGGCACCCATCAGCCTTGAAGGCTAGATCCGGACATGACTGAAGGTTCGGAGCACCTGACCTGAACTTCGGGCGTTTGAGCTTGAGGTGGGGGAAGGATTCAATTGAACACGAGAGGGAAAAATAAAAGCCTTGTCCCCTTTATAAAGAGGGTGAATATCAAGCGTCCTCTCCATGTCCGTTTGGACTTGCCTATAATCTAGGAGTCCTAGAAGTGGTTGGGTTACCCACGCCCGTATTGATGAGAATCCTGGGATAAGGGGACACGATCTCTGCTTTAACAAGACGTGCCAAGGAAACCGCCTCGCATGACGTGCTGAGGTGGGATAACAAAACGACTCGGATAAAGGCTTGGCCGTGGTGTGTCACACTACGGAATACGTCAGCAGATTAGATTTGTGTAAATATTATTCTCTCTATGGCAATATATGGAAACTTATTTTGCAGAGCCGAACACTATCTTTGTGTTCAAAATCTTCTATGAAGTACTTGGAGGAGGAACCCGCCTTGCAATGCCGAAGACAATCTGCGCGCCGGACTCGTCATCATTGAAGCCTGGTTCAGGGGCTACTGAGGGAGTCCTGGATTAGGGGGTGTTCGGATAGCCGGACTATACCTTCGCCGGACTCCTGGACTATGAAGATACAAGATTGAAGACTTCATCCCGTGTCCGGAAAGGACTTTCCTTGGCGTGGAAGGCAAGCTTGGCGATACGGATATGCAGATCTCCTACCATTGTAACCGACTTTGTGTAACCCTAACCCTCTCCGATGTCTATATAAACCGGAGGGTTTAAGTCCATAGGACAACATACACATCAACAATCATACCATAGGCTAGCTTCTAGGGTTTAGCCTCTCCGATCTCGTGGTAGATCTACTCTTGTACTACCCATATCATCAATATTAATCAAGCAGGACGTAGGGTTTTACCTCCATCGAGAGGGCCCGAACCTGGGTAAAACTTCGTGCCCCTTGCCTCCTGTTACCATCCGGCCTAGACGCACAGTTCGGGACCCCCTACCCGAGATCCGCCGGTTTTGACACCGACAACCGCGCTCGCCGCCAAGTCCATATATGCGTCTGCCGAACTCCACAGCCGATCCAGAGGGGCATACCACAGATCTCCGAACTTCCTTCGCAGCATAAAGGGCTTCCCAGCCGCAATATCCCCGGCTTCATGCAGTTCCTCCTTCTTCGCTCTCATGGCAGAGCGGGTGTCCTTGGTCGCCATTGTGGCCTTCTCAAGGTCCATCGCCCTCGCCCGGTTTTCTTCTTCGAGGAACTGGCAATGGTCGGCAGTGTCTTTTAACTTTACAACCATCTTGGCCATTTTATCTTTGCTCTCGCAATGTGCAGCCTTTTTGGCTTTTAACTCTTCGGCTGCCTTTAAAGTGGCCGCATTACTAATCCTTGTTTGTTCTTTGGCTCGGGCAAGCTCCGCCCGAAGGGTCTCCACGGTCGCAGCTCCGTCTGCAGTCACAACATATTAAAGATACTGGCATCACGCTGCCCTTACTATGTGACATTCACCAGAAAACATTACTTACCCTGTGCCTCGTCAAGCCGCTTGTTAACAAGCTCGATGTCGGCATCTGCCGCATCCATTTGCCGCTTTAGTTCAGCAAACTCATTAGTCCGGCTAGCCACCGGAGCTTCCACCACCTGCACATAAAGCGGTATGGTTATTACCTGGGACTATGATCCTCTGTTTGCCGCCGTCTTCGGCGACAACCAGAGTCTCAGGGGCTACTATCTACACAGGGCACACATAAAAATGTGCGGTACTATCACAAATGTACATCATTTTACGTACCTCAAAGCCCGTTAGTAGACTCATAAAGGCGTCATGCAACCAGCTTTCGGCGGACGAAATCCTTTCGATCACCGTACCCATCAACGTACGGTGTTCTTCTGAGATGGTCACTCGCTTTTGCAGATCCCTCAGTGCGTCCGACTGCATACCATACGGCGCCGGACTCTTTTGTTTACCCTCTTCAAGAGCCGGATACTGGGGACTTCGGGTGACCATAGAATTATCTTCTGGCCTCACCGGACCCGGGGAGGCCCTCCTTGACGACACTTCAAGGTCGCCCGCTTCTTGAGCGGGGGAGTCCGGGGGAGGCGTTTCGCTCTCCATCATCTCCGGAAGAAGATCCCCTGAAGACGAGCTCTGTTGAGAAGGGCTAAGATCTGAACTGCGAGACAAATGCTTCGGTCATTTTCCTCAGAAGTAATATCTTTACTATTAAGTATTTTTTTTGATCACTTACGTCTCGTTAGAGGGCTGATCCCCGCACGGACTTTGTTCGGCAAAGGCACCCTCCGAGGCAGGACCCTCTGGCGGAGACTTCTTCTCCCGTTTGGAAGCCTTGGTTTCCGGATCTTCAGAGGCAGTCCTCTTCCTTCCCTGGAGCGAGAGAAGGTCAGATTCTTCCCCTTGGTTATCCTCCTTCATGGAGGTGCTCATTCCCTCGGTTGGAATTGGTAGCGATGGGGGCCCACTTTCGCCCTCATTATTCCCCCCTCTATCTTCCTTTGAGGGCTCCGGGCAAGGTGCTAGCTCGAGCATCTTTTCCAGTACCAGATTATCCAAACCCTCAGGAAGGGGGGCCGAACACCGAATCATCTTCGCCTTTGTTAACCAGTCCTGGTCAAAGAGCGATTTCTCATAATGACGTCATGATAAATGAAAGACGGTGTGTTCGGCTAGAGGATTACTTACTTGGTCGGCGGTGCGGTTGCTGCTCAGGCCCACGTCCTCGGTAGTATCCGGACACTCTATTTGGGGTCCAAAGAATGATTTATACATCTCCTCATGCGTCAGGCCGAGGAAATTCTGAATAGTGCACGGTCCTTCTGGGTTGAACTCCCACATGCGGAGGGGCCGGCGTTTGCAAGGCTGGACTCGACGAACCAGCATGACTTGAACTACCACAACCAGACTGAAATCTCCTTCGAAGAGATCTTGAATGCGGCTCTGCAGTATAGGCACGTCCTTGGCTGGGCCACAGCTAAGCCCTCTGCTAATCCATGACATCAGTTGTGGTGGAGGACCCACGCGGAAAGCAGGGGCAGCCACCCACTTGGCACTTCTGGGAGCTGTGATGTAAAACCACTCCCGTTGCCATAATCCGGACGCCTCTGGAAAGGAACCCTTCAGCCATGGTTCTCCAGCGATCTTGCTTATTAATGCGCCTCCGCATGCTACATGCTGCCCCTCGACCATCTTCGGCTTCATGTCAAAGGTCTTGAGTCACAGGCCGAAGTGAGGGGTAATGCAGAGGAAGGCCTCACATACGACAATAAATGCCGAGATGTGGAGGAAGGAGTCCGGTGCTAGATCGTGGAAATCTAGCCCGTAATAGAACATCAAACCCCTAACGAAGGGATCCAGAGTGAGGTCTAGACCTCGGAGGAAGTGGGAGATGAACACAACGTTCTCGTTGGGTTCGGGAGTAGGGACAACCTGCCCTCGGGCAGGCAGCCGATGCAAAACCTCGGCGGTCAGTTATCTGGCCTCCCTCAACTTCTTGATATCCTCTTCCGTAACGGAGGAGGGCATCCACCGGCCTTGAAGGCTAGATCCGGACATTATTGAAGGTCCGAAGCACCTGACCTGGGCTTTGGGTGTTAGAACTCGAGGCGGGGGAAGGATTCGATTGAGCATGGGAGGGAAAAAAATTAAAAGCCTTGCCCCTTTATAAAGAGGGTGAATATCGAGCATCCTCCTCATGGCCGGTTGGGACTAGCCTAAAATCTAGGAGTCCTAGGCATGGTTGGGTTACCCACGTCCGTATTGATGAGAATCCCGTAATTAGGGGAATACGATCTCTGCTTCGACAAGACGTGTCAAGAAACCGCCTTGCGTTATGTGTGGAGCTGGTTGAAGAAAAACAGTTTGAATAATCACCGAGCCATGGCATGATGCCATGTTGCCAAAACATGTCAGCAGATTAAGATTTGTGGAAATATTATTCTCTCTACGGTGGTATGTGGAATTTATTTTGCAGGGTCGGACACGATCCTCCTGTTCAAAATCTTCTATGTAGTATTTGGAGGAGGAACCCGCCTTGCAATGCCGAAGACAATCTGCGTGCCGGGCTCGTCGTCATTGAAGCCTGGTTCAAGGGCTACTGAGGGAGTCCTGGATTAGGGGGTATCCGGACAGCCGAACTATAACCATTGGCCGGACTGTTGGACTATGAAGATACAAGACTGAAGACTTCATCTCGTGTCCGGATGGGACTCTACTTGGCGTGGAAGGCAAGCTAGGCAGTACGGATATGGATATATCCTCCTTTGTAACCGACCTTGTGTAACCCTAGCCCCCTCCGGTGTCTATATAAACCGGAGGGTTTTAGTCCGTAGGACGACATACAATCATACCATAGGCTAGCTTCTAGGGTTTAGCCTCTCCGATCTCGTGGTAGATCAACTCTTGTAATACTCATATCATCAAGAATAAATCAAGCAGGACGTAGGGTTTTACCTCCATCAAGAGGGCCCGAACCTGGGTAAAACATTGTGTTCCCTGCCTCCTGTTACCATCCGCCTTAGATGCATAGTTCGGGACCACCTACCCGAGATCCGCCGGTTTTGACACCGATAGGCACCCTGCCGGAGGGGGGAATCATCTTCGGTGGCCATCTACATCATCCCGGCGGCCACCACAATGAGGAGGGAGTAGTCCACCCTCGGGGCTGAGGGTTTGTACCAATAGCTATGTGTTTATTCTCTCTTTGGTGTTCTTGAGATGTCATGTTCTTGATGTATCACAGGCTTCGTTAATATAGTCGGATCATATGGTGTTTTCCCCTCTCTATCTTGTTGTGATGAATTGAGTTTTTCCCTTTGAGATTTCATTGTTATCAGACTGAATACTTTTATGGATTTGAGAACACTTGATATATGTCTTGCAATTGAATACTCAGGGTGACAATGGGGTATCGTATTGATTCACTCGATATATGTTTTGGCACTCAACTCGCGGATTCCCGAGGTGACATTGGGGTAATCTATGCATAGGGGTTGATGCACGTTCTTGTCTTTGTTTCTCCGGTAGAAATCTTGGGGCAATCTTTGAAGTTCTTTGTGTTGGATTGAGTATTATGAACATGAATTTGCTTTGGTGTTATTTTAGTACGAACTCTTGGTTAGATCGATCGAAAGAATAGCTTGGTGTTATTTTATTACGAACTCGAGGATAGATTGATCAGAAAGAATAGCTTTGAGGTGGTTTTGTACCCTACAAACAATTTCGTCTTATGTTCTCTGCTAGATAGGAACTTTGGAGTGATTCTTCATCGCACTTTGAGGGATGGTTATATGATCCAATTATATTAGCATTGTTGAGAGATTGCACTAGCGAAAGTATGGACCCTAGGCCTCATTTTCAAGCATTGCAATACCATTTTTGTGCCTGTTTACTATTTGCTACCTTGCTGTTTTTATTTATTCAGATTATAAAAATATATTTCTACCATCAATATTACACTTTTATGACCATCTCTTCGCCGAACTAGTGCACCTATACAAATTACCATTTGTATTTGGTGTGTTGGGGACACAAGAGACTTTTTAGTATTTGGTTGCAGGGTTGTTTGAGAGATACCATATTCATCCTACACCTCCTACGGATTGATAAACCTTAGGTCATCCACTTGAGGGAAAATTTCTACTGTCCTACAAAACTCTACGCTTGGAGGCCCAACATGTGTCTACAAGAATAAAGTTGCGTAGTAGACATCAAGCTCTTTTCTGGCGCCGTTGCCGGGGAGGTGTGTTCATGAAGGTATATCTTTAGATCTTGCGATTGAATCTTTTAGTTTCTTATTTTATCACTAGTTTGGTTTATAAAAGAAAACTACATAAAAATGGAATTGAGGTTGCATCATATTATTGATCATCTTTATAATATCTTTCTTGAAAATGATGGTTCAGAAAATTGTGCTCAATTTTTAGAAGAAGTTAATAAAATGTTTGGCACAAAATATTTTAATGATAGATGAGCATGATTGGAATGTTGTTAGTATGAATTCCTTGAATATCCATAATGCTAATGATATGCAAAGCCATAAGCTTGGGGTTGCTATGTTTGATGAAGATGATATTTTTAGTACCCCAAGATTCAATGTGCAAATTTTTTATAATGATTGCATGCTTCCTATTTATGATGATTATAATGATGAAAGTGGATTTGGAGAGGTCATGACTTTATTTAGTGATAAATCCACCATTTTGGATGAGGCTTCAATTGACTATGATAACAAAGTTGCTATCTTTGATGATTATGGTGATGACATGTATGCTATATTGAATAATGATAACCATGAAACTTGTCATCATGATTTTAATTTTCACTCTCATGATAGTTATTTTGTTCAGTTTGCTCCCATTACTATTGATGAGAAGAAATTTGCTTATGTGTAGAGTAATAAGTTTTATATGCTTTTGTGTCATGAAAAGAATGATTTATGTGATGGTTATATTGTTGAATTTCTTCATTATGCTACTGAAAATTATTATGAGGGACGAACTTATGCTTGTAGGAATTGCAATAATATCAAGTTTCCTCTCTATGTTTTGAAAATCTTGAAGTTGTGCTTGTTTTGCCTTCCTATGCTAGTTGATTAATGTTCCCACAAATTGTTTGATCACAAAATCCCTATTCATAGGAAGTGGGTTAGACTTAAATGTGCTTTCCATGTGCTTCATGATGCTCTCTTTTTGTTTCAATTCTTATCTTTTATGTGAGCATCATTGAAATCATAATGCCTAGCTTAAAAGGCATTAAAGAAAAGCGTTTGTTTGGAGACAACCCAACACTTTTACCTACTGTTTTTGTGTGTTCACATGCTTAGGCTATTTTAATAATCATGTTTTATTGCTTTCGTTCCAATAAAGTGCCAAGTAAGACCTTTGGGATGGCTTATGGTGATAGTTGATTTGATCTTGCTAAAAAACAGAAACTTTTGCGCTCAGGAAAACAATTCTCATTTTTAACAGAAGCGTGATAAAATGCTTATTATTTTTGCAGAAGATTAATAGACAAATTGCCCAGGTTTTCCTGTTTTTCATAATTTTTGGAGTAGGAGAAGTATCATTTGAGTACAGATTACTACAGATTGTTCTCTTTTTGACAGATTTTGTTTTCAATTCATAGTTTGCTTGTTTTCTAGTTTCTATGGGTTATATTGCTAAATATAAATTGCAGAAATGATATGCTACAGTAGGCATTATGTTAGAACAATTATTAATCTTGTCTTTGGAATTACCAAAATTGGAATGGTTTGCTCTTTATCATACTAACCTATCTCACAAAGTTCTGTTAACTTTTGTGTGATTGAAGTTTTCAAGTTTTGGGTGAGATGTCGATATGAGGCGAATAAGGAGTGACAAGAACCTAAGCTTGGGGATTCCCAAGGCACCCCAAGGTAATATTAAAGGAAGATCCAAGCAACTAAGCTTGGGGATGCCCTAGAAGGCATCCCCTCTTTCGCCTCCAACATTACCGATAACCTCACTTGGAGCTATGTTTTCGTTCGTCACATGATATGTGTTTTGCTTGGAGCATCATTTTATTTTGTTAGGATTTTCTTGCTGTTATTTATAATAATGTTTTGTATCTATTATTTCAATATAAGTGGTAACGATAGCCTTTGCCATGCTTATGTTGCAAGTATACATGTTGCTGTTTGAAAACAGAAAGTTTACCGTCGTTGCAAACATTCCCTAGAAAAGTCAGAATGTGATAAAATGTTGAATATTTTTGCAAAATTAGCTCTGATAAATTTTCTACAGTGTGGAATTTTTTCACAACTTTTGGAGTTAGGGAAGTATTGATACTCTTGCATTCTTTACAGACTATACTGTTTTGGCAGATTGGTATTATGTTTCCATTGTTTGCATATGTTTGCTTGTTTAATGATACTATTTGAGGATAGGAGTATTAAATATGAAGAGGTATTTAGTATGAAATGTTGAATAATAATTTTAGTGATTTTCTACAGTAGAGAATGTTAAGGTTTTTGCATTGGTTTATACTAACTTATCTCACGAGTTCTTGTTGAGTTTCGTGTGGATGAAGCTTTTGAGATTTAGGAAAACTGTGATATGAGAGAAATTAAGGAGACACAAAAGCTCAATCTTGGGGATTCCCAAGGCACTCCAAGATAACATTTTAATAAGTCTCAAGCATCTAAGCTTGGGGATGCCCCAGTAGGCATCCCACCTTTCTTCTTCAACAATTATCGGTTAGTATCGGTTGAGCCTAAGTTTTTGATTCTTCACACGAGTTGTGCTATTCTTAGAATGTCATTTTATTTTCATTTTGCTTGGTTTTTTAATAAAATACTTAGATCTGAAAGTTTTTAAATAAAATAGAGTCCTCAAATACTTGCTAGGGAGGCTAGGTAAGCAGCATTCACATCCCGTCAACGAAGCTCTTTTCTATGGAATTGCTCTAGTGCTTCACTTATATATTTTTGAGCATGGTGTGCTTTAGTATTTTTGAAAACTTTCTCTCTTGGTTCACTTAAATTAATTTGAGAGAAATAAAGATTATGCTCATGATCTTCATTTATATCTTTTTGGAGTAGCTTGTCATTTACTCTTGTGCTTCACTTATATCCTATGAGTAAATTGTTGAATAAATTGAATGTCATGAAGATGAAATCATATCATGCCTAGTGGTAGCTTCACATTGGGTTTAGAAAGTGGAATCTTTTGAGGCTTGACAATCACAATATTGGTCATACAAGCAATTCACGAATAATTAGTAGAAGGAAGAGAACTTTCGCATGCAAATATACTATCTTGGAAATCTTTTGTTATTGTGAGCCCCCATCAAAATATTATATTCCAAAATTGTTGACGTTGGATAAGGAAGACAACCTAATGGTTTATGTTTGTTTATATTAACATAGAAGTTATATTGTCATAGATCCTTCAACATGTGGTGCTTGCCCCCCATCTTTGCTAGCCAAAAATTCCACACCAAGTAGAGATACTACTTGTGCATCCAAAAACCCTTAAACCCAAATCTTATTTTTAGGAGTCCACCATACCTACCTAAGGATTGAATAAGATCCTTCAATTAAGTTGTCATCGGTGCAATAAGGCAATAAAAGTTGCTTCTAAAAGTGTTAGATCATTTAGTGTAAGAGAAAATTGAGCATTGTACGAACTTGTGATGGCAAATAATAAAGGTTGTTATCATAAGGGGCAATATAACGTGACGCTCTTTTGCACTAAGGGGTTGAGAATACAAACAAATAAGCGCATCGCAACCTCTGCTTCCCTCTGCGAGGGGCCTATCTTTTACCTTTCAGTATTTACTTTTATGCAAAGAGTCAAAGTTTTTCTCTCTAGTCCTTTTTACTTTTCACTTTTGGCAAGCATCATGTGGTGAGGAAAGATCTAGGCACATATATCCAGTTGAATATGGGTAGCATGAGTTATTATTGTTGACATCACCCTTGAGGTGAATACGTTGGGAGGCAAAACAATAAGCCCCTATCTTTCTATGTGTCCGGTTGAAACATTTTTCTCATGTGTATGCGGTGAGTGTTAGCAATCATAGAAGACTATATGATGGTTGAGTATGTGGAGATCTTACTTAAATTCTGTTGAATAAGTTGAATTACAATTGCTTGGTGACTAAGAATATTGGTTGTTGAGTTTTAAGAGAATTCATTGTTTGAACCTTAACGTGTAAATTGGTTGCTACTTTAACATGAGAAGATTTATAAGAAAGAATTTCGGTTATGATGCTAGGAAAAGTGGTTGAAATTATCTTTGATCAAACTTATGCACTTTGCAACATTCACACTTCATAAATTATTTCTTTTATCATTTACCTACTCGAGGACGAGTAGGAATTAAGCTCAGGGGATGCTGATACGTCTCCAACGTATATATAATTTATGAAGTTTTCATGCTCTTATATTATCATTCTTGGATGTTTTACAATTGTTTTATAGCAACTTCATATCATTTTTTGGGACTAACCTATTGACCCAGTGCCAGTTGCTATTTTTTGCTTGTTTTTTACATCGCAGGAAATCAATATCAAACAGAGTCCAAACACCGTGAAACTTTTTGTGGATTTCTTATGGACCAGAAGACCACCAATGGGCCAGAGCAGCACCTGGGGGTGCCCCGAGGGGGCACAACCCACCAGGGCGCGCTTGTGGGCCCAGGCGTGCCTAGGTGGGTTGTGCCCACCTCGATGGCCTCCCACACTCTCTCTTTACCCTATAAAATACCAAAAATTCCAGAAACCCTTGGGGTTAACCTAGATCAGAAGTTCCGCCGCCACAGGCATCTATAGCCACCAAAAACCAATCTAGACCATTTCCGGTACCCTGTCGAAGGGGGGAATCATCTCCGGTGGCCATCTTGGTCATCCCGACGGCCACCACGATGAGGAGTAGTCCACCCTCGGGGCTGAGGGTTTGTACCAGTAGCTATGTGTTTAGTCTCTCTCTATCTCTCATGTTCTTGAGATGTCACGATCTTGATGTATCGCGGGTTTATTAATATAGTTGGATCATATGGTGTTTTACCCTATCTATGTTATTGGGATGAATTGAGTTTTTCCCTTTGAGATTTCGTTGTTATTGGATTGAATACTTTTATGGAGTTGAGAACACTTGATATATGTCTTGCAATTGAATACTCGTGGTGACAATGGGGTATCATACTAATTCACTTGATATATGTTTTGGCACTCAACTCGCGGATCCCGAGGTGACATTGGGGTAATCTATGCATAGGGGTTGATGCATGTTCTTGTCTTTGTTTCTCCGGTAGAAATCTTGGGGCACTCTTTGAAGTTCATTGTGTTGGATTGAGTATTATGAATATGAATTTGCTTTGGTGTTATTTTAGTACGAACTCTTGGTTAGATCGATTGGAAAGAATAGCTTGGTGTTATTTTAGTACGAACTCTAGGATAGATTGATCGGAAAGAATAGCTTTGAGGTGGTTTCGTACCCTACAAACAATTCTGTCTTATGTTCTCCGCTAGATAGGAACTTTGGAGTGATTCTTCATCGCACTTTGAGGGATGGTTATATTATCCAATTATATTTGCATTGTTGAGACATTGCACTAGCGAAAGTACGGACACTAGGCCTCATTTTCATTTTTCAAGCATTGCAATACGGTTTTTGTGCTCGTTTACTATTTGCTACCTTGCTATTTTTTTATTTAGATTATAAAAATATATTTCTACCATCTATATTACACTTTTGTCACCATCTCTTCGCCGAACTAGTGCACCTATACAAATTACGATTGTATTTGGTGTGTTGGGGACACAAGAGACTTTTTATTATTTGGTTGCAGGGTTGTTTGAGAGAGACCATCTTCATCCTACACCTC
This sequence comes from Triticum urartu, assembly GCF_003073215.2. Taxonomy (NCBI): domain Eukaryota; kingdom Viridiplantae; phylum Streptophyta; class Magnoliopsida; order Poales; family Poaceae; genus Triticum; species Triticum urartu. The sequence goes on along the minus strand of NC_053027.1, from coordinate 141,835,237 downwards.
CCACGCATTGATAAACCTTAGGTCATCCACATGAGGGAAAATTGCTACTGTCCTACAAAACTCTACGCTTGGAGGCCCAACACGTGTCTACAAGAATAAAGTTGCATTGTAGACATCAGGCCCCATTCTATTTTCCATCATATAAGTTTCCGATCTACAATCTTAGTTTCCTATTTACTTTCTTTGCAATCTTATACTTTCTATTCCATAAACCAAAAATACCAAAAATATTACTTTACCATTTATCCATCTATATCAAATCTCACTTTGCAAATAACTGTGAAGGGATTGACAGCCCCTTTATCGCGTTGGGTGCAAGTTGGTGTTTGTTTGTGAAGGTATTTGCTGGCTTGTCACGTTGTCTCCTACTGGATTGATACCTTGGTCCTCAAAAGATGAGGGAAATACTTACTCTACTTTTCTGCATCACCCTTTCCTCTTCAAGGGAAAAACCAACGCAAGCTCAAGAGGTAGCATCAAGGAACAGACTTCCATCGCAAGAGTATTGTACGTGGAGAGCTTGACAGCTGGGTCCACGGCAGCAGCAAAGAAGTTCCTCCTTATTACGCGCAAAATGATGATTCCTCCACCTGATAGCAGGGACCCACCGGACAGGCCACCGTATTTCGCGAAAAAACGTTGCCCCCGACTGCTAGGACCCACCAGCTACATCTTTGCACGCAAGGAAGTGCCTCCTTATCCTCCATTACAGTCGGGACCCACCTGGTCGAAGCGTACGTAGCGTTGTCATTCTGGTCGCAGACATGTACGTAAATACTGGTCGATCGGTCTGTCTGCAGGCTACAGCGATGAACTGTGGCCGAGTAAGGAAGGGCACGTGTCGTAGTAGAGGCGCAGATATAGCATCTACACGTACGTACAGCCAGGGTGCAAGAAAGTAAATACGGCCACGTACACACATACGGGTGGGGTCTCGAATGCCTACTCGCGCATACGTACGACCAGGGCTCGTGTGCATGGAGAGGCAGCGACGGCGTCTTGTTCATTGGCATCTAACCGGATGGATCAGAACGGAGAAACTGCGTCATCGTTTTCATCGAGAGGCAATGGAATGCGTCATGTTCATCTGGAGCCAACCGGCTTCGACAGAACAACCGAAATGATGCCTGGCGTACCGCAGAACGGAGGAAACGGCCTTGTGTTCGACCGCCTATGGCCGAACAGGGATCCTGTTCACCGGGAGGGGTGTGGCATACCGCAAAATGGAGGAAACGGACTTCTCTTCGACCTTCTATACGGTCGAAATGGGGTCATGTTGATCGGGAGTGGTGTGGCGTACCACAAAGGAGAGGAAACAGGCTTGTGTTTGAGCGCTACGGTAGAAACAGGGGTCCTGTTCGTCGGGAGGGGTGTGGTGTACCGCAAAACGGGACTCCACGGGCTACTGTTCATCCACCGTTGACCTCCTCCAGCCTCCACCTTCAACTGTTCATCCACGGCGTCTCCCTCCTTCCTCCACCAGCTACTATTCATCCACGGGCTCCTGTTCATCCAGCCTCCACCGGCTACTGTTCAACCAGCCCTGCCCACGGCGTCCTGTTCAACCACCCCTCCACGGGCTACTGTTCGTCAAGTCCTCCACCGGCTACTGTTTAACCAGCCCTCCATCGGCTGCTATTCATCCAGCCCTCTACGGGGTCCTGTTCATCCACCCCAACCGGCTCGATCGGGGTGAAAGTGCTAGTGATCGACTAGAGGGGGGGGGAATAGGCGATTTTTATGAATGTCTTCAAAACATGGAAGTTTCGAAGACAAACGATAGAAATAAACCTATTACCATGCAGCGGAAGGTAGACTACACTAGGCAAACCATAGTCAAGTATTCAATGAAGTGAAAGCACAATGACTAATAGCAGCTAGGTAGTAAAGATTAGGTAGGAAGATATTGTGAAGCCAATCAGAACAAGCAGTCACTCAGTGAAGACAAAAGATAATGCAATCATACAATGACTTCACAAGGACCAACAGTAAGCAAAAGGAAGGGAAGGATGAAACCAGTGACTCATTGAAGACAATGATTTGTTGGACCAGTTCCAGTTGCTGTGACAACTGTACGTCGGGTTAGGGAGGCTGAGATTCAACTCAGAAGACCTCGTCTTCACCTTATTCCCCTTGAGCTAAGGACACCCAATCCTCGCCCAATCACTCTGGTAAGTCTTCAAGGTAGACTTCCAAACCTTCACAGACTTCGTTCACAGGCGATCCACAATGACTCTTGGATGCTCAGAACGCGACGCCTAACCGGCTGGAGGATTCACAGTCCTCAAGTGTAATAAGTCTTCAGATCACACAGACATGAAGACTTAAGTGATGCCTAACACTCTTTGGCTCTGGGTGTTTAGGGCTTTGTCCTCGCAAGGAATTCTCTCTCAAAGGCTTCGAGGTGGGTTGCTCTCAAACGACAAAAGCCGTACTCTAACTCCGAGCAGCCAACCATTTATGGTTGTAGGGAGTGGGCTATTTATAGCCACTAGGCAACCTGACCTGATTTGTCCGAAATGACCCTTGGTCACTAAGGAACTGACACATGTTCCAACGGTTAGATTTCAAACACACACGGCAACTTTACTTGGGCTACAAGCAAAGCTGACTTATCCAACTCTGGACAAGATTTGCTCTCATAGTCTTCACTCGAAGACATAGGATTTTTGGTTAAGCATTACTTCAGTCATTTTGACTGGTTCTCTTGGACCCCACTTAATAGTACGGTGGTTCCTATGACTCAACAAAGAAAAACACAGAACGACGAAACTGCTAAGTCTTCGCGCTCCATAGTCTTCATGCGATGTCTTCTCTTATCATAGTCTTCAATGTGAATGTCTTCACATACCACCTCTGACTTCAATGTCTTCATACATTTTTAGGGGTCATCTCTGGTAGGAAAACCGAATCAGTGAGGGACTTCTACCTGTGTTATCCTGCAATTCTCACAAACACATTAGTCCCTCAACTAGGTTTGTCGTCAATACTCCAAAACCAACTAGGGGTGGCACTAGATGCACTTACAATCTCCCCCTTTTTGGTGATTGATGACAAACTAGTTGAGTTTTCAACGGGGAATAAAATATGTGAAATTGTAAAGGATAGGTTATTGTCTTCATAAGTGGCAAAGGCTCCCCCTGAAGATGTGCATATAAGTAATTTTCTTTTGGTATGCAAATGCACATGGCAGGTTGTACTTGTGGAGATCCTCTTCAACTTATGATGGTAATTCATCATGCATGAAAAGTATGTGAAGATAATGACATGCATAATGAAAAATGGACGTCTGCAAAATGATCTAAGTGCGGAATTTATCGTCGCACATGCGGGATTTATCATCGCATCACAGAATAGCAAATAAGTAGCAGACGACCATCGAGTTTAAGTGTTACAACTCAAAGAACCAAATGTATCAAAACGAGAGTTGTAAACACTAGGCAAAATATAAAGCTACCGCCCATATGAACCCACTTGAAGACTATCAAACTCATATGCTTCTCCCCCTTTTGTCAGTAAGGACCAAAAAGGTTTGAAGACATGGAGCATCTACTCGTTCCCATGAGGAGTAGGTGAAGCAGCAGGGTCGTCGGTGTTGTTAGGCGGTGCAGATGAACTCGGGGCAGTGTCGATGGATGCAGAAGTAGGGGGCGGTGAAGTAGCATCGTCTTCATCATCGATCACTCTGGCATTCACTGTTGCAGCAGAGGAGGAGAACTCAGAGTCTTCAAGAGACGGAGTTCATCGCAGCACAGTCCTTCTTGGTGGTGTTGAGTCAAACTTGAAGCGTTCAGAGAAGCCATCCTCTTGAAGATCATCTTCAGCACACATAAGCGTCAGCCCTTTCCATGTATGCCGACAGGTTTCATGGGCAACAAAGGCATTCTTGGTGGCAAGGTTGCGAATCATGTTTACGTCCACCAAGATGTTGGGTTTCATAGTAATTTCAAAAAAATTCCTACGCACACGCAATATCATGGTGATGCATAGCAACGAGAGGGGAGAGTGTGATCTACGTACCCTTGTAGATCGCAACGGAAGCGTTTGGTTGATGTAGTCGTACGTCTCCACGGCCCGACCGATCAAGCACCGAAACTACGACACCTCTAAGTTCTAGCACACGTTCAGCTCGATGACGATCCCCGGACTCCGATCCAGCAAAGTGTCGGGGAAGAGTTCCGTCAGCACGACGGCGTGGTGACGATCTTGATGTACTACCGCCGTAGGGCTTCGCCTAAGCACCGCTACAATATTATCAAGGACTATGGTGGAAGGGGGCACCGCACACGGCTAAGAATATGATCACGTGGATCAACTTGTGTGTCTAGGGGTGTCCCTGCCCCCGTATATCAAGGAGCAAGGGGAGGAGGCCGGTCGGCCCTATAGGCGCACCAAGGAGGAGTCCTCCTCCTAGTAGGAGTAGGACTCCTACTAGGAGGGGGAAAGAAGTGGGGAGGGAGAGGGAAAGGGGGGGCCCCGCCCCCCTCTCCTAGTCCAATTCGGACCAGGGGGAGGAGGCGCGCGGCCCACCTTTGGCTGCCCCTCTCTCTCTCCACTAAGGCCCATATGGCCCATTACTTCCCCGGGGGGGGGGGGGGTTCCGGTAACCCTCCGGCTCTCCGGTTTTCTTCGAAATCACCCGGAACACTTCCGGTGTCTGAATATAGCCGTCCAATATATCAATCTTTATGTCTCGACCATTTCGAGACTCCTCGTCATGTCCGTGATCACATCCGGGACTCCGAACTAACTTCGGTACATCAAAACTCATAAACTCATAATATAACTGTCATCGAAACCTTAAGTGTGCGGACCCTACGGGTTCGAGAACAATGTAGACATGACCGAGACACGTCTCCGGTCAATAACCAATAGCGGAACCTGGATGCTCATATTGGCTCCTACATATTCTACGAAGATCTTTTATCGGTCAGACCGCATAACAACATACGTTGTTCCCTTTGTCATCGGTATGTTACTTGCCCGAGATTCGATCGTCGGTATCCCATACCTAGTTCAATCTCGTTACGGGCAAGTCTCTTTACTCGTTCCGTAATACATCATCTCACAACTAACTCATTAATTGCAATGCTTGCAAGGCTTATGTGATGTGCATTACCAAGAGGGCCCAGAGATACCTCTCCGACAATCGGAGTGACAAATCCTAATCTCGAAATACGCCAACCCAACATGTACCTTTGGAGACACCTGTAGAGCTCCTTTATAATCACCCAGTTATGTTGTGACGTTTGGTAGCACACAAAGTGTTCCTCCGACAAACGGGAGTTGCATAATCTCATAGTCATAGGAACATGTATAAGTCATGAAGAAAGCAATAGCAACATACTAAACGATCGGGTGCTAAGCTAATGGAATGGGTCATGTCAATCAGATCATTCACCTAATGATGTGATCCCGTTAATCAAATAACAACTCCTTGTTCATGGTTAGGAAACATAACCATCTTTGATTAACGAGCTAGTCAAGTAGAGGCATACTAGTGACACTCTTTTTGTCTATGTATTCACACATGTATTATGTTTCCGGTTAATACAATTCTAGCATGAATAATAAACTTTTATCATGATATATAAGGAAATAAATAATAACTTTATTATTGCCTCTAGGGCATATTTCCTTCAACAAGAGGCTTTGCATTTGGCGCTTCAGCCAGTCATGATGCCTATCTGTTTCTGATGAAGGGCAACCAGAAGCTCTCGGTCATTGAGAACACGAGATCGCTTCTTGGGCCGTTGGGCAATAGTGCTTTCAGTGGCTTCAGTGAGGGCACGATGAGGTGCACGTGTAGTACCAGCCAGAGGATAAACACGAGTGACTGCTTCAACTCCTTCAATGTTTTGAGAGAACTTTGATGCTCAGCATTCTGAAGACTAAGAGGCTCCTTGGCAGGCTCTGGATAGATGGCTTCTCAATGCGCACAACGATCAAGAGTTGAAGCCATCTATCCAGAGCCTTGCCAAGGAGCCCCTTAGTCTTCAAAATGCTGAGAATCAAAGCTTCTCTCAAAACATTGAAGGAGTTCAAGCAGTCACTCGTGTTTATCCTCTGGCTGGTACTACACGTGCACCTCATCGTGCCCTCACTGAAGCCACTGAAAGCACCATTTGCCCAACGGCCCTAAAGCATGGCACACTGAACTATCGAGTAGTCATCAGCTTTGCTCTGCCAGACATTCATAACATCCGGTGTTGCTCCAGCACCAGGCCTGGCACCCAACGGTGCTTCCAGGACGTAATTCTTCTGTGAAGCAATGAGGATAATCCTCAAGTTACGGACCCAGTCCGTGTAATTGCTACCATCATCTTTCAACTTTGCTTTCTCAAGGAACGCATTAAAATTTAATGGAACAACAGCACGGGCCATTTATCTACAATTAACATAAACAAGCAAGATACTATCAGGGACTAAGTTCATGATAAATTTAGGTTCAATTAATCATATTACTCAAGAACTCCCACTTAGATAGACATCCCTCTAATCATCTAAGTGATCACGTGATCCAAATCAACTAAACCATAACCGTTCATCACGTGAAATGGAGTAGTTTTCAATGGTGAACATCGCTATGTTGATCATATCTACTATATGATTCACGCTCGATCTTTCGATCTCAGTGTTCCGAGGCCATATCTGCATATGCTAGGCTCGTCAAGTTTAACCTGAGTATTCTGCGTGTGCAAAACTGGCTTGCACCCGTTGTAGATGGACGTAGAGCTTATCACACCCGATCATCACGTGGTGTCTGGGCACGACGAACTTTGGCAACGGTGCATACTCAGGGAGAACACTTTTATCTTGAAATTTAGTGAGAGATCATCTTATAATGCTACCGTCAATCAAAGCAAGATAAGATGCATAAAAGATAAACATCACATGCAATCAATATAAGTGATATGATATGGCCATCATCATCTTGTGCTTGTGATCTCCATCCTTGAAGCACCATCATGATCACCATCGTCACCGGCGTGACACCTTGATCTCCATCGTAGCATCATTGTCGTCTCGCCAATCTTATGCTTCTACGACTATCGCTACCGCTTAGTGATAAAGTAAAGCATTACAGGGCGATTGCATTGCATACAATAAAGCGACAACCATATGGCTCCTGCCAGTTGCCGATAACTCGGTTACAAAACATGATCATCTCATACAATAAAATTTAGCATCATGTCTTGACCATATCACATCACAACATGCCCTGCAAAAACAAGTTAGACGTCCTCTACTTTGTTGTTGCAAGTTTTACGTGGCTGCTACGGGCTTAAGAAAGAACCAATCTTACCTACGCATCAAAACCACAACGATAGTTTGTCAAGTTGGTGCCGTTTTAACCTTCGCAAGGACCGGGCGTAGCCACACTCGGTTCAACTAAAGTTGGAGAAACTGTCACCCGCAAGCCACCTATGTGCAAAGCGCGTCGGGAGAACCGGTCTCGCGTAAGCGTACGCGTAATGTCGGTCCGGGCCGCTTCGTCCAACAATACCGCCGAACCAAAGTATGACATGCTGGTAAGCAGTATGACTTATATCGCCCACAACTCACTTGTGTTCTACTCGTGCATATAACATCAACATATAAAACCTAGGCTCGGATGCCACTGTTGGGTTTCGTAGTAATTTCAAAAAAAATTCCTACGCACAGGCAAGATCATGGTGATGCATAGCAACGAGAGGGGAGAGTGTGATCTACGTACCCTTGTAGATCGCAACGGAAGCATTTGGTTGATGTAGTCGTACGTCTCCACGGCCCGACCGATCAAGCACCGAAACTACGGCACCTCCGAGTTCTAGCACACGTTCAGCTCGATGACGATCCCCGGACTCCGATCCAGCAAAGTGTCGGGGAAGAGTTCCGTCAGCACGACGGCGTGGTGATGACTTGATGTACTACCGTCGTAGGGCTTCGCCTAAGCACCGCTACAATATTATCGAGGACTATGGTGGAGGGGGGCACCGCACACGGCTAAGAATATGATCACGTGGATCAACTTGTGTGTCTAGGGGTGCCCCTGCCCCCGTATATCAAGGAGCAAGGGGAGGAGGCCGGCCGGCCCTATAGGCGCGCCAAGGAGGAGTCCTACTCCTACTAGGAGGGGAAAGAAGTGGGGAGAGAGAGGGAAAGGGGGGGGCGCCGCCCCCCTCTCCTAGTCCAATTCGGACCAGGGGGAGGAGGCACGCGGCCCACCTTTGGCTGCCCCTCTCTCTCTCTCCACTAAGGCCCATATGGCCCATTACTTCTCCGGGGGGGGGGGGTTCCGGTAACCCTCCGGCTCTCCTGTTTTCTCCGAAATCACCCGGAACACTTCCGGTGTCCGAATATAGCCGTCCAATATATCAGTCTTTATGTCTCGACCATTTCGAGACTCCTCGTCATGTCCGTGATCACATCCGGGACTCCGAACTAACTTCGGTACATCAAAACTCATAATATAACTGTCATCGAAACCTTAAGCGTGCGGACCCTACGGGTTCGAGAACAATGTAGACATGACCGAGACACGTCTCTGGTCAATAACCAATAGCGGAACCTGGATGCTCATATTGACTCCTACATATTCTACGAAGATCTTTTATCGGTCAGACCGCATAACAACATACGTTGTTCCCTTTGTCATCGGTATGTTACTTGCCCGAGATTCGATCGTCGGTATCCCATACCTAGTTCAATCTCGTTACCGGCAAGTCTCTTTACTCGTTCCGTAATGCATCATCTCACAACTAACTCATTAATTGCAATGCTTGCAAGGCTTATGTGATGTGCATTACCGAGAGGGCCCAGAGATACCTCTCCGACAATCGGAGTGACAAATCCTAATCTCGAAATACGCCAACCCAACATGTACCTTTGGAGACACCTGTAGAGCTCCTTTATAATCACCCAGTTACGTTGTGACGTTTGGTAGCACACAAAGTGTTCCTCCGGCAAACGGGAGTTGCATAATCTCATAGTCATAGGAACATGTATAAGTCATGAAGAAAGCAATAGCAACATACTAAATGATCGGGTGCTAAGCTAATGGAATGGGTCATGTCAATCAGATCATTCGCCTAATGATGTGATCCCGTTAGTCAAATAACAACTCCTTGTTCATGGTTAGGAAACATAACCATCTTTGATTAACGAGCTAGTCAAGTAGAGGCATACTAGTGACACTCTTTTTGTCTATGTATTCACACATGTATTATGTTTCCAGTTAATACAATTCTAGCATGAATAATAAACTTTTATCATGATATATAAGGAAATAAATAATAACTTTATTATTGCCTCTAGGGCATATTTCCCTCACAAGAGGCTTTGCATTTGGCACTTTAGCCAGTCATGATGCTTATCATGTTTCTGATGAAGGGAAACCAGAATTTCTCGGTCATTGAGAACACGAGATCGCTTCTTGGGCCGTTGGGCAATGGTGCTTTCAGTGGCTTCAGTGAGGGCACGATGAGGTGCACGTGTAGTACCAGCCAGAGGATAAACACGAGTGACTGCTTGAACTCCTTCAATGTTTTGAGAGAAGCTTTGATTCTCAGCATTTTGAAGACTAAGGGGCTCCTTGGCAGGCTCTGGATAGATGGCTTCAACTGACATATCGATGTCAGGCAGAAAGATCCGATGATTGTGAGCAGAGGGCTGATAGGTGACAGCTGAGTGTAGTTTGATCTGCCGCATAATCCATGGAGCGTAAAACTTCAAGCCAAAGGGATCAGATCCTAATGCAGCAAGTTGGCGAATAAAGAAGTCTTATGCATTGAAGCTTTTTCCATGAAGAATATGAAAGACCAACGTCTTCATTGCGCCTTCTAGCTTGGCATGTGGAGAATGTCCTTTGATGGGCCAGAGAGTTCGCCTTATGATGTGATAGATAGTGCGTGGCAGATACTCCAGGTCTTGAACAAAGAATTCCTTAGGATATTCAGCATCTGGAGGCAAAGGCTTCATCATGCTAAGCATCTGACTCATATTGGGCTCAGGCTTGTGGAAGATGCTTTCCATAGCAGCACTATGAAGCTGACAACCAGGGTCATACAGATCTCCTGGAGTGGGAAGGCCAGTAAGCTCAATGATATCAAAGGCTTTGGCTTCATGATGAACATTGCCTGTCATCCACTCGAGGACCCAAGTCTTCGGATCCCTGTTGTAGCCACGGATATGAAGAGTGGCATAGAATTGGAGCAGCAATTCTTCATTCCAGTGCTCCTTATCAGTGACGAACTGCAGCAAGCCAGACTCTCTGAAGCAATCCAGAGCTTCTTCCAAACAGGGCAGTCCAGTTATGGCTTCAGTGTCAAGACGCATATGTGGGAAAATGCGAACTTGATTGTACAGAATGCATGAGTAATAACTGTGCTGCTGATAGCTCCAGAACCGATCAAAAGATATTCTTGCCTTGGTGTAGGGGTTCTTGGCGCTATCAAAGAAGGTGTTGTGTGCCTTGAAGCCACTGATATTAAAAGATCCGGGTGCAGATGCAGTACCTGGAAACCTGGGCAACCTTGGCATTGGCTTCTGAACCTGAGGCCTGTGCTCAACGTGATAGTCAAACTGAGGACCAGCAGCAGGCGAAGGAGTCAGAATAGGCCATTTGACATTGATAAGTTGGCCATCGTTGAAAGCTTGCTCGATAGTGTGTGGCCTTGGTGGCGGAACAGGAGCAGTGGCATCAACAGAGGCATCAGGCTGCACATCTGTTGCAGGTGCATCATTGGCTTCATTGGCCTCTGGCACATTGGTTGGTGCAGGCTCCACATTTGCTTCAGCCATGACTACGTCATTGGCTTCACTTGTGTTGGTGGTGGCAGCCTCAAGATTCTCAACCTCCACTTGATGAGCTGGAGGGTCGGGCACAGACACGTTCACTTTAGGAATAGCTTCTTTAGAGTTTGGGGGTGTAGGGACACAATCTTCTTCTTGTTTGTCATCGGCTGATGCAGCCGGATTGTCTTCAGCACCTTTGGCTTCAGACTCAGAGACAGTCACAGTAGGAGTGGCATCTAGAAACACTTGACGTGCAACAGATTGGTGGTGCACTTCTCCTTCTGGAATGCTCGGAAGAGGGACTTGAGACCTTGGTCCTTTGCGAAGCCTGCGTAGCGCTGGCGACGCCTGTGGAGATGGAGTTGGATGGGCCTCAAAGTCATCATCTTCTTGCACTGATGGGGTTGCTTGGGGAGAGCTTGGAGTGTCTTGTCTCTGTGGGTGATCAGCCCACGATGCATCCTGAGCAGTTGACGTCAGAGGACGACCAATGCTGATGAGTTCGCTGTGTGTAAGCACAGGCGATGATACCAGTTGGTGCTCGATCTGAGGAAGGACTTCATCATCTTCAACATTGTCATGGTGACCAATGTCTTCAGCAGCGGTGGGGTCAACTGCTGGAATGTCTTCAGCCTCAGGAGCCTCTGTGGAAGCAGGCTCATGAACAATCAGTTGGCGCTTGTGGTGTTCAGATGCAGGGAGAACCATTGAGATAGGTTCAACAACTAAGGGCTCTGTGGGAGCAGCCCGATCCTTCTTGGTTTTGCGCTTCTTCTTAGAGGGAGCGACATCAGAAGCTTCAGGATTTTTCCTTTTTCTGGCTTCAGCCTCGGCAGTCCTCGTCTTCTTCAGTTCTGAAGCGGTTGACCTGACCTTTGGCTTCGAGCCAGTCATGCTACTTGGGAAGACTATGCGAGGTTCTTCCTGCCTTGAAGGTGCAGATTGGTCATTTGAGGGCTTCTTCTTCTTTGCAGCCATTCTTGGGTCGATGCTAGGACGACCAAGAGCCTTGCGCTTCTCAGCCTCATTGTAGGCTTGCACACACTTGTCAGCCAGGCTCTTCATGCGCTCACGAGAACCTTGAGCTTCTTCACGCTTGTTGAGAAAGGCTTCCTTGAGCTCGTGCAGCATAATCTTGAAGTTTTTCACATCTTGCACGCTAAGCTTGGCTATGTGCTTCTTGAACTGAGCTTTCTCATAGTCGATCTTTTGCTTTAGTTCAATGATGCGCTGAGCTAGAGATAGCTCAGAAGCAATGGCGCCATGGAGGGCGACACTGAGGCCAATTGGAAGTTGCAGATCTTCAAAGCTGAGGTTGGGCGTGTCAAACCACTCATCAATGAAGTTATGGAGGATTGCCACATCAAAGAGAGGCAAATCATTGAAGATCTCTGCTTCTTCCTTGCTCTTGATCAGTTGCTTAAGAGCGTCATCTGCAAGATCTTCATCGCTGGACAGATCAATGGCGTCATTGCGCAGAATATCAGCAGCAGTCAGTGCCTGATCAGTACTCTTTCTCATCTCAGTCTTCTTGGAGATGCGTGATAGATCTTCAGACTGCACACTGTCTTCAGGAGGTGCAGTAGCCAGTGGCTTCGCCCGTAAGATTTTTGGTGCTGAGGCAGACTTTGAAGCTTTAGGCTTCTTCAGCTTCCTTGGCTTTGGCGGAGCGGGCGCTTCATCAGATTCAGCGTCATCTGTAGGCTCATCCATGGCTGTCCCTTGAACCATGATATGAGTGATGAGACCTTCTAGGTTTTAGAAGGGCCCAACAAGATTGGGTTCAGCTTCGCGGGTGCCATCGGCACGGGGAGCAGAAGGACCAGGGTTGAAGTCTAGTCCCAATGACTTCTTGTTTTGTTTAGCCGAATTCTTGGCAAACTGGAAGTTGTGCTTGAACAGATTGTCGTCACGACACCATAGCAATGACGATGGGTCTGCATCCGCAGGCTGTGGTCCACGGACCATGCAGGGATAGAAGCCTTGTTCAATGGCTTCATCTATGGACCTGGGTTGAAGATTTCTGTATAGGATGTCTCCCCATGGTCGCTTGATGGCATTCTTCTCAGCATATTCCTGGGTCACAAATTTGTACTTGAACCATTGCTCGGCCCAGTATCTTCGAATCCATTGGATTCGTGTCTTGCGCTAATTGTAATCCTCTTATGGATCTGTCTTGTACAGCTCTGAGAGGTCATCAGGCAGATCTTTTGATGTTCCCCCTCGACGCTGTCTGCCACCCTTCCTTGCTGATTTCTCTATAGCCATGAACTTCAAACTGAATGGCTTCAATACGTTCAAAGGTTTCAAAGGCTTCCGCCTGCTGGTCAAACAGGAACTGGCTTCGGGAGAATTTATATGATGCTGTAAGAATTCTGCAAATGAATGCAGACTATGAGAACCAAGGGATTCTCCCATGGACATGTACCTGTGACAGCATTAAGGTGAGAGGGAAGGGGAAGAGGTCATATGCATTCTCAGAAGATTTTGAAGATAAATCAGTTTAGAAGACATTGACCTCATAGTGCGAAGACATTCACTCATAGATAGAGAGTTGGTTCCAGATTTGTACGAATCCACGAATAAGTACAAGTGAGGAATCTAACTACTTTGTGAAGCATAAGTGAACATGCTAGGCATATTATGAGATGCAGTATTAAATAGATCCAACTTGTGTGAACAAAAACTGCTTGTGGTAGAAAGTGATGAATCTATAGGATCAAAGGGGCCCTAAAAAGGAAGTTTTATTTACCACACGAAGAACTGCTAGATGGAGTGGGAGAGGAGGCCGAGCAGTTCGATCGTCCGTGCCCTAACTTGGCGATGGAGGACACCTACGGCGACGGTGGAGAAGACGATGTCCGCGGCCGGCGTGAAGACGGCATCGGTGAGGTCGCGACAGCTAAGCGGTTCGTCGCCGGCGTCGTGGAGGGCTAGCGGTGGCGCTAGGGTTTGTGCGAGAGTGGAAGAAAGGATAATGACTGTGGTGAGGCGTGTATTTATAGAGACATGGACGACACAGTGTTATTACACAGGCGCCCCTGGCGATTCACATCTGAAGGACACGTGGCCATCATGCAACATATCAGAGATTGTTCCACGTTCCCACGCACGCCTGGATTGTTGGGTGGTCGTTCCCACTTCTCTGGGTTTCAGGTGAAGGAATTAGCATTGAAAACAAACTTAATGTTTGTCTCTGTATCTTCTGCTGACAAGGACGTAGAGAAGATATTCGACAGTTTCAATAGAATGCATATGATTTGGAGAGATAGAGTTTGAGATAGAAAGCATAGAGAGGTTAGGGTCCAATCACATTCACTTAGTTCAAAAGATTCAACAAGAGGACATAGCTATAAGTGAATGCTGTAGAGGACAGAACACTAGTATATATATATGAGAAAGACAATCAAATCAACATAGTGAAGATAATCTTGAAGACAAGTTGAGATTGAAGCCAAACCAAATGTGAAGACATTCCAAACGTAACTCCATGAGTGAAACACTTCAAACAGAAAATTTTGGTGGTGGCGTTACCCACCGTATAGGAAGTATTAGACCCAGACACGGTGCACGATTATCGTGCCGCTCCGAAGTCAAATTCCACATTAATGTATTCACACTTAGAATGCAAGTCTTCATTGATTTAAGATATACTTTACTTCGTGTGTTGCACATCTAAGTCATCAATATGCATAAGTGTTAGGATGTGTGCCTGATCACAGGACATTTGAGGATTCCAAGATATTTAGCTCACACCGTAACTTGCAAAACCTCTTCTCATCCAAGGGCTTGGTGAAGATATCTGCCAATTGCTCTTCAGTGTTGATGTGTATGATATCAATATCTTCCTTCACAACATGATCTCTGAGAAAGTGATGACGAATTTCAATGTGCTTTGTCTTCGAGTGCTGAACTGGGTTGTTGGCAATCTTGATGGCGCTTGCATTGTCGCAGTAGAGTGGCACTTACTTCAGATGAATGCCATAGTCTTTGAGTGTTTGCTTCATCCATAGAAGCTGAGCGCAGCAAGATCCAGCAGCAATGTATTCAGATTCAGCAGTGGAGAGAGATACACAGTTCTGCTTCTTTGAAGACCAACATACAAGTTATCGTCCCAGAAAATGACATGTGCCTGATGTAGACTTGCGATCCACCTTGTCACTAGCATAATCAGCATCCGAGAATCCAACCAGATCAAACTCTGAGCCCTTTGTATACCATAATCCTAGTGTTGGGGTGTGAGCCAAATATCTGAGAATTAGCTTCACAGCTAAGTGATGCGATTCCTTTGGTGCCGCTTGGAGTCGAGCACACATGCAAACACTAAGCATAATATCTGGCCCAGATGCACATAGATAAAGTAAAGAACCAATCATGGAGCGGTATACCTTTTGATCGAACTCTTTTCCATTGTCGTCGGGACCCAGATGATGTTTGGCTGGCATTGGCGTCGTGAAGCCTTTGCAGTCTTGCATCCCAAATTTCTTCAGGCAATCTTTGAGGTACTTCTCTTGAGATATGAAGATGCCATTGCGTTGCTGACGTATTTGAAGACCAAGGAAGAACTTCAGCTCACCCATCATGGACATCTGATATTGCTCTTGCATCATATATCCAAACTCGTCAGTGTATTTCTGATTGGTGCAGCGGAAGATAATGTCATCCATATATATTTGGCACACAAACAGTTCACCATCATATGTCTTCGTGAAGAGAGTGGGGTCGAGGGAACCAGGTTTGAAGCCTTTTCTCTTCAGGAAGTCTTTGAGTGTGTCATACCAAGCCCGAGGGGCTTGTTTGAGGCCATACAGTGCCTTGTTGAGCTTGTACACCATGTCAGGATGTTTTGGATCTTCAAAGCCAGGTGGTTGTGCAACATACACTTCTTCTTCAATCTTGCCATTGAGAAAAGCGCTCTTCACATCCATTTGATGTAGAAGAATGTTATGATGATTTGCATAGGCCAGCAGTATGCGTATGGCTTCAAGTCTAGCCACAGGAGCAAATGTTTCATCGAAGTCAATCCCTTCAACTTGAGTGTACCCTTGAGCAACAAGACGAGCTTTGTTTCTGACAACTTGACCATGCTCATCTTGCTTGTTGCGATATATCCATTTGGTGCCTATTATATTGTGCTTGCGAGGATCAGGATGCTTAACCAGTTCCCATACATTATTCAGCTCAAACTGTTGAAGCTCTTCTTGCATAGCTTGAATCCATTCAGGTTCCATGAAGGCTTCTTCAACTTTCTTGGGTTCAGGTATTGAGACGAATGTGAAGTGCCCACAGAAATTTGCTAGCTGTGTTGCCCTTGAACGAGTGAGTGGACCTGGTGCATTGATGCTATCAATTATTCTCTCGATCTGTACTTCATTTGCAACACGAGGATGTATAGGATGAAGATTTTTCTCTTTCTGATCATTGTCATCGTTAGAAGGATTGTCTTCAGGCTGAGCATTGTCTTCAATTTGATCAGGTGTGGAGATGATAAGTTCTTCTTCAGGCTGAGCTTCAGAAGGTATGATTTCTCCAATTCCCATAAGTTTGATTGATTCACTGGATGGAACTTCATCTAGCACATTTGGCAGGTGCTCTCTTTGTGAGCCGTTAGTCTCATTGAACCGCACATCCACTGTTTCAACCACTTTATAGTGAAAGAGTTTGAAGACTCTATAGGAGTGCGAGTCCTTTCCATATCCAAGCATAAAACCTTCATGTGATTTTGGTGCAAATTTTGAAGTGTGATGTGGATCCTTGATCCAGCACCTGGCACCAAATACTCTGAAGTAACTGACATTTGGCTTCTTGCCAGTAAGGATCTCATAGGATGTCTTGTTGAGAAGCTTATGAAGATAAACACGGTTGATGATATGGCATGCAGTGTCGATGGCTTCAGGCCAGAACTTCCTTGGATTCTTGTATTCATCAAGCATTGTTCGGGCCATCTCAATGAGTGTTCTGTTCTTGCGTTCCACAACACCATTCTGCTGCGGTGTGTACGGAGCTGAGAATTCATGTGTAATGCCCAAAGTATCAAGATAAGTGTCTAGACCGGTGTTCTTGAATTCAGTGCCATTGTCACTTCTGATGTGCTTGATCTTGACGCCATAGTTGTTCATGGCTCGATTGGCGAAGCGTCTGAAGACATCCTGCACTTCAGTCTTGTAGAGGATTATATGCACCCAAGTATATCTTGAATAATCACCAACAATGACAAAGCCATAGAGACAAGCAGTAGTAGTAAGAGTTGAGTAATGAGTGGGACCGAAAAGGTCCATGTGGAGCAGTTCGAAGGGTTGAGTCATTGTCATGATTGTCTTCGAGGGATGCTTGGCCCTCGTCATCTTTCCTGCTTCACAGGCACCGCATAAGTGATCCTTCTTGAACTTGACGCCCTCGATGCCTATGACATGCTTCTTCCTTGCAAGGGTGTGGAGGTTCCTCATGCCAGCATGCCCTAGCCTCCGATGCCAGAGCCAACATTCAGAAGCTTTTGCTAGAAGACATACGTCAAGTTGTGGTCCTGCTGAGAAATCTACCACGTACAAATCATCTTTCTGATACCCTTCAAACACTAGAGACTTGTCAGATTCCATTAGAACAAGGCAACGATATTTTCCAAACATCACAATCATGTTTAAATCACAAAGCATTGAGACAGACATTAAGTTGAAACCAAGGGATTCAACAAGCATGACTTTATCCATGTGTTGATCCTTTGAGATTGCAACTCTACCTAGACCCAATACCTTGCTTTTACCAGTGTCAGCAAATGTGATGTGACTTTTGTCAGATGGACGTAAGGTTGAGTCCATGAGAAGACTTCGCTTGCTAGTCATGTGATTAGTACACCCACTATCAATAATCCATTCTGAAGCAGCTGGTGTCGTGCCCTACAGTGCAGTTAGGGGGATAGGCTTCACGAAGAGAATTGTGAAGCATAAACATTTGACGAGCAAGTGGATTATGAAAGCTTAGATCAACGTTAGGACTGATAGGGCAAGTAGCAAGCGACTCAGGAACAAAATACATAATAAGACCATTTGGGCATTTGATCTTGCGCCCTACAAGATGTTTAAGGTCCCTAGCAATAGCTTCAGACGATTTTGGTTTTCGGCTGGAGACCTTTCCCTGCAAAAGAGAGTTAAGCTTTCTTAGCCACCCACATCTTCAAGGGTGGCTTCGAAGCAATGAGTCTAAGAGCAGCATCTAAGAACTTTGGCTTTGGAGCCCTAGAAAAAAGTCTTGCAGGTGGACAATAGTACTCATAAGAATAAGCAGAATAGTTCTTGGTCTTATGAACATGGCGGTTTGATGAACCGCGCTCATATTCATAGACCTGAGTATGGCTTCCCTACAAAACATTTGCATTAGTGCGACTCAGGTGAGTCCTCTGTCTATATGAAGCCTTTGGGCCGTATGAAGCCTGTGGTCTGGGATTTGTCTTCTTTACTTGTGGTGTCATGACGACATTCACAGGAAGATTCTCCAAACACCTTTTCGGCACCCAGACCTTCTTCATAGGCGGCCCATTCCTGCAGTTAGTACCAATATACCTGGCAAACACTTCACCATTTTGATTCTTAAACAGTTTATAGTTTGCATCAAAGGATTCATCAATAACAATGGGATTAGCACAAGTGAAGCCAGATAGGGTGGATGGATCCGCTGAAGGTTCCTTTGCAGCAACCCATGTGGTTTTGGGGTACTGCTCAGGTTTCCAGTAAGAGCCATCAGCATTCATTTTCCTTTCGAACCTAACACCCTCTTTCCTAGGGTTTCGGTTCAGGATCTGCCTTTTGAGGACATCACATAGTGTCTGATGCCCTTTGAGACTTTTGTACATCCCTGTTTCAAGCAATGTCTTCAACCTAGCATTCTCATCAGCAATAGCAGTGGTATCGTCAGCAGAGGGGTTAGTTACCAAATCAACAGTTGAAGATATTGCAACAGTAGAAGCAGTAGAACATTCAGCAACAGAAGTAGCATTATCACGCTCAAGGCATTTAATACATGGAGGTTCAAATCCTTCCTGAGCTAAACTGATCTGTTCGGTGAGAAGTGACGTTTTCCTTTTGAAGATCTTCATGAGCCTCTCTCAATTTCTCAAGATCTTGCTTCCTTTGAATATAATCATAGGAAAGCTTTTCATGAGTTGTTGAGAGTGTTTCATGACAACTTTCAAGTTCCTCATACTTAACGTGAAGATTTTTTATGTCTTCAATTAAGGACTGAGATCGAGTCATTTCAGCGTCTAACAGATCATCGCTTTTGTCTAACAGTTTTTGAATATGTTCCATAGCTTTCTGTTGTTCAGTTGCAATTTTAGCAAGTTTTTGTAGCTAGGTTTGGAACCACAATCAGAGTCATCTTCACTAGATGTTTGATAGTGAGTAGTGCGTGTGTTTACCTTGGCACCGCGTGCCATGAAGCAGTAGGTAGGAGCGGAGTAGTCCTTGTCATTTGCATCGGTGTCTGTGATGAAGTCATTGTCTTCAGTGTTGAAGGTGGACTTGGCAACGTATGCTGTAGCCAGAATCGCAATGCCAGAATCGGACTCCTCCTCAGACTCCACCTCTGCCTCCTCAGAAGCGGACTCCTCCTCTGAATCCATTTCCTTGCCAACAAACGCACGTTCCTTGCTAGATGAGCTCTTCTTGTGTGATAAAGACTTTGAGGAAGACTTGGAAGAAGACTTTGAGTATTTCTTCTTCTTCTTCTTGTTGTCAGAGTCATACTCCTTGCCCTTCTTCTTCTTCTTCTTCTTCTTCTTCTTCTTCTTCTTCTTCTTCTTCTTCTTCTTCTTCTTCTTCTTCTTCTTCTTCTTCTTCTCATTGTCCCACTGCGGACACTTAGAGATGTAGTGGCCAGGTTTCTTGCACTCGTGGCATGTTCTCTTCTTGTAGTCATGAGCAGAAGCTTCATCATTCCTTGAGCTTGATCGTGAAAACTTTCTGAAGCCTTTCTTCTTGGTGAATTTTTGGAACTTCTTCACAAGTATAGCAAGCTCCTTTCCAATGTCTTCAGGATCATCAGAACTGCTGTTAGATTCTTCTTCAGATGAGGAGACAACTTTTGCCTTCAAGGCACGAGTTCGCCCATAGTTGGGACCATAGATGTCTCTTTTCTCAGAAAGCTGAAACTCGTGTGTGTTGAGCCTCTCAAGTATGTCAGACGGATTGAGTGTCTTGAAGTCAGGACGTTCTTGAATCATCAGGGCTAGAGTGTCAAACGAGCTGTCAAGTGATCTCAGGAGTGTCTTGACGACTTCATGCTTGGTGATCTCAGTGGCGCCGAGAGCTTGAAGCTCATTTGTGATGTCAGTGAGTCGATCAAACATGAGCTGGACATTCTCATTGTCATTTCTCTTGAAGCGGTTGAAGAGGTTGCGAAGGACACTGATTCTCTGATCTCTCTGGGTTGAGACGCCTTCATTGACCTTGGAGAGCCAGTCCCAGACTAGCTTTGATGTTTCCAAAGCACTCACGTGGCCATACTGTCCTTTGGTCAGATGACCACAGATGATGTTCTTGGCAGTGGAGTCCAGTTGAACGAACTTTTTGACATCAACAGTGGTGACACCTTCACCAGCCTTGGGAACGCCATTCTTGACGACATACCATAGGTCGACATCAATGGCTTCAAGATGCATGCGCATCTTATTCTTCCAGTAGGGATATTCAGTTCCATCAAAGACGGGCCATGCAGCGGAGACTTTAATTATCCCTGCAGTCGACATAGCTAAAACTCCAGGTGGTTAAACCGAATCACACAGAACAAGGGAGTACCTTGCTCTGATACCAATTGAAAGTGCTAGTGATCGACTAGAGGGGGGGTGAATAGGCGATTTTTATGAAAGTCTTCAAAACATGGAAGTTTTGAAGACAAACGATAGAAATAAACCTATTACCATGCAGCGGAAGGTAGACTACACTAGGCAAACCATAGTCAAGTATTCAATGAAGTGAAAGCACAATGACTAATAGCAGCTAGGCAGTAAAGATCAGGTAGGAAGATATTGTGAAGCCAATCAGAACAAGGAGTCACTCAGTGAAGACAAAAGATAATGCAATCATACAATGACTTCATAAGGAATAACAGTAAGTAAAGGGAAGGGAAGGATGAAACCAATGACTCGTTGAAGACAATGATTTGTTGGACCAGTTCCAGTTGCTGTGACAACTGTACGTCTGGTTAGGGAGGCTGAGATTCAACTCAGAAGACCTCGTCTTCACCTTATTCCCCTTGAGCTAAGGACACCCAGTCCTCGCCCAATCACTCTGGTAAGTCTTCAAGGTAGACTTCCAAACCTTCACAGACTTCATTCACCGGCGATCCACAATGACTCTTGGATGCTCAGAACACGACGCCTAACCGGCTGGAGGATTCACAGTCCTCAAGTGTAATAAGTCTTCAGATCACACAGACAGGAAGACTTAAGTGATGGCTAACACTCTTTGGCTCTGGGTGTTTAGGGCTTTGTCCTCGCAAGGAATTCTCTCTCAAAGGCTTCGAGGTGGGTTGCTCTCAAACGACAAAAGCCGTACTCTAACTCTGAGCAGCCAACCGTTTATGGTTGTAGGGGGTGGGCTATTTATAGCCACTAGGCAACCCGACCTGATTTGTCCGAAATGACCCTTGGTCACTAAGGAACTGACACGTGTTCCAACGGTTAGATTTCAAACACACACGGCAATTTTACTTGGGCTACAAGCAAAGCTGACTTATCCAACTCTGGACAAGATTTGCTCTCATAGTCTTCACTCGAAGACATAGGATTTTTGGTTAAGCATCACTTCAGTCATTCTGACTGGTTCTCTTGGACCCCACTTAACAGTACGGTGGTTCCTATGACTCAACAAAGAAAAACACAGAATGACGAAACTGCTAAGTCTTCGCGCTCCATAGTGTTCATGTGATGTCTTCTCTTATCATAGTCTTCAATGTGAATGTCTTCACATACCACCTCTGACTTCAATGTCTTCATACATTTTTAGGGGTCATCTCTGGTAGGAAAACCGAATCAGTGAGGGACTTCTACTTGTGTTATCCTGCAATTCTCACAAACACATTAGTCCCTCAACTAGGTTTGTCGTCAATACTCCAAAACCAACAATGGGTGGCACTAGATGCACTTACACGGGGTCTTGTTCATCCAGTGGCAACGACCTCTACTACCATGGGGTCCTGTTCATCCAACCCCCACCAGGAACTGTTCACCCAACCCCCCAACAATGCTCATTGTTCATCAAGAGATAGCAGGTTCAATCGGCTTCAATTAGCAGCAGTAGCGAAGGAATCACTCAATCGGGTTTAGTTAGTAGCCAAATCGATCGATCGCTCGTGTTTAGTAACGTGTAGCCTGCAGTGCAATCGCTCTGGTTAAGTAGGTGAACGCCTCGCTCGGGTTCAATAGAGAAACACGCACGGCTCGTCCCCGACCACCCACGTATCCGGGAACTCCCCAATATTTTCCTCGCCCTCACTTCTACCACGGTTTTTTTCCGTCATGGACGGCCCAAAGAATGTCATGCAGCTGCGTCTCCGGCCCGCCAGGACGAAAAACCCATTTTCTGTCATGTTTTTTTGTCATAGAAGTAGGATCCCACCACATCTATGATGATACCGTGTTTTGTCACAATTATAGTCATAGAAGTGTCATAAGCATGATAGAAAAAAATGTTCGGCCCAAAATGTAATGGATGTGTCTTTTTTTGTAGTGAAGGTCGCCTGTGTCTCCAAGCCTCGTGTCGTACGCTTGGAGACGTAGGACGGGGTGCCCGTCCAAAATGCTTGGAACATCTAGCACCTCCAGAGGTTCTACCCGTGACACTCTCACGTAACGTAATAATGAGTGGGGCTGTACACGCCCTGGAGTCTCCTGAGTGCCACCCCTGAGCCTCACAGCGGCTCCCACCCACTCCCGAGTGGAAGCCCCATGCTTCGCGCTGGCGGACGACACGGTCAATCAACGACTATGCCCATGCCTAGTGGAAGCCCCATGCTCCACACTGGCTGGAAGACTAGAAGATTAGCATAGGTGCCGGACTCGACTGTTCTTTAGCTTTGCTCTTGTAACCCATTTGCTACATCTTGGAATGAAATTTCTGTTCTTGCATTTTTATTTTAAAAAGAGGGGAGTTTCCTTTTCTTTCTTCTTCCAGCAATGTTTCCTCTCTTGAGTTTAGTATTTGAGAGGTGCGGCCATCGTGGCTCCCTCTATTGTGTCCCGTGAGCGAGGACTGGGCATGGTGTACACGCATGAACCAGGCGAGCTTAGGCTGCGCCAGCAGCAGGCCTGCTCATACATACACCTCGCCAAGACCTTGTGTAGGATCGGAATATGTTTAGAGGGGGGGGGGGGGATTAGAATACTTGACCAAATAAAAATCTAGAATTTTCCCAATTTTATGTCTTGGTAGATTTTATCAACTTAGCGCAAGTCAAGCAGTCAACCTACACACGCAAGTCTAAGAGTATAGCAGTGGAATATAAAACATTTGCATATGAAGATAAAGGGAGGAGTTTGGAGGAAGCAAACGCAATGTAGACACAGAGATTTTTGGCATGGTTCCGATAGGTGGTGTTATCGTACATCCATGTTGATGGAGACTTCAACCCACGAAGGGTAACGGCTTCAAGAGTCCATGGAGGGCTCCACCCACGAAGGGTCCACAAAGAAGCAACATTGTCTATCCCATCATGGCCATCACCCACGAAGGACTTGCCTCACTAGGGTAGATCTTCACGAAGTAGGCGATCTCCTTGCCCATACAAACTCCTTGGTTCAACTCCACAATCTTGTTGGAGGCTCACAAGTGATACCTAACCAATCTAGGAGACACCACTCTCCAAAAGATAATAGATGGTATGCTGATGATGAACTCCTTGCTCTTGTGCTTCAAATGATAGTCTCCCCAACACTCAACTCTCTCTCAAAGATTTAGATTTGGTGGAAAGATGATTTGAGTGGAAAGAAACTTGGGGAAGGCTAGAGATCAAGATTCTTTTGGTTGGATTGGAATATCTTGGTCTCAACACATGAGTAGGTGCTTATCTCTCAGAAAATGAATGGTAGAAGTGTAGGCACGTTCTGATGGCTCTCTCCACGAATGAAGAGTGGGTGGAGGCGTATAAATAGCCTCCACACAAAATCTAACCGTTACACACAATTTACCAAACTCGGTGGGACCAAATCATAAAACTCGGTTAGACCAATTTAGTTCAAAATGTGAATGTTAGGCTTTTCGGTGGGACCGGCATGTCAACTCTCGGTGGGACCGATTTCATTAGGGTTAGGGCATAACGTACTCTTGGTGAGACTGATCACATAAACTCGGTAGGACCGATTTCTATAATAGGCAAACGGAGAGTTGGTCAGGCAAACTCGGCGGGACCGAATCGCTCATTTCGGTGAGACCAAAACGTTACGAGAGGGAAAGAGAGAGTTTTCATTGTGAACTCAGTGGGACCGATCGCTCATCTTGGTTGGACCAAAACGTTACAAAGGGAAATAGAGAGTTTGCAATCCCATCTCGGTGAGACCGATATCCCTATCGGTGAGACCGAAGTGACTAGGGTTTCTGGTAGTGGCGATGTCAAATGAACTCGATGGCGCCGGATAGATAATTTCGGTTGGGCCAAGTTTGACTTTTGGTTTGGGACATATGTGGATATGAGAAAGTGGTTGAGGGCTTTTGGAGCATATCACTAAGCATTTTGAGCAAGCGGGCCATTAAGCAACACCTCATCCCCTTTTAATATTATTGGCTTTTCCTATGGAATCAATGTGATCTTGGATCACTAAAATGAAAATGTAGAGTCTTGAGCTTGAGCCAATTTGTGTCCTTAGCATTTTGAGGGGTCCACATTTCTAATCCATGTCATGCCAATCATTGAACTTTCTGAAATGATCATCTTGAAATAGCATTAGTTCAATGAGCTATAAGTTGTTAGGAATTACCAAAACCACCAAGGGATAGTTGCACTTTTAATCTCCCCCTTTTTGGTAATTGATGACAACATATAGATCAAAGCTTTGACAAATGATAATAAGATTGAAATACATCGTCGCTTTGAGAAGTATGTGATAAGCAAGAGCTCCCTCTAAATTCGTGCATTATTTGAAATTTGCTTTTGAATGCAAATGCACAATCGATTAGGATCATGGGTTACTCTTCCATGTCACATACATCTTGGTGGAGTGCTCAAAATGATATAAGGTAAAAACATGCACTCATCACCAAGCAAAGTGAATGATCATATATGAGATATAAGGGATAATATCATCCAAGCAAACATTAAAGTAGGATATGATCAAACACAAGATCATACAAGTATCTCACACACAAACATAACAGTATTAAACGAGCACACACAAAAGTATCAAGAAAATAGAAAGAGAGACAAAGAAGCAAGAACACACTCTCTCGAAGCCTATGACCTATACATTTCTCCCCATTTGGCAACAAGTTACCAAAAAGTTTGAAAATGCATAGTGCTATGCGTCTCTCTAGGCTCGGTCTTCGGGAGGTGGTGTAGAGAGGACTCCAAGGATGAAAGCATCTGTAGACGTTGTTGGAGCTGGTGGAGTGGCAACTGGAGGTGCCACTGAAGCTGTTGCTGCTGGTGCTGAAGTAGTTGCTCTAGTGTCAGCCATGGGCACTGCAGCAGATCTCTGACCTCTAGGCACTCTCTGAAAGGCATTTGTGGTAGCCTGCCCTTTCCTCTCCTCTGCTTCCTCCTGGAGCTGCTCAAAAGTTTTCTGCATCTCAGTCACTTTTAGATCAAGATCATAGAATTTGGTCTCAGTGATCCTCTCCAAGCTCTCCCGATTCTTGTTCAGGGTGGCCAAGCCCTTCTCAATCCCGGATGTTGCTTGAATCAGATAGGCAAGCTGATCTTGTTTTGACTTTAAGAACATATGAGATGCCTCCTCAATGCTTGGCATCATTGTAGCCTTCTCAGCCTTTGCCTTCTCTCTCTTTTCTTTTGCTTGCAGAGATGTAGGATCATCCTCATTCATCACAATAGTGTTTTCCTCAAATTCTGGTCTCAAAGGTAAATGCTCTTTGTCCAACAAATAAGTGTCTATGCCCATCTTGGAGTTGATGAGCACCTAAATATGTGGAGCATACCCACAAGATCTCTTCTGATTTGCAGCTGTCCTTTTGATTGTTTCAACAATCAGGCTCATGACCTTGAATTTCTGAGGCACATCAAATATCTGCAACAAGTTGATTGAATGGCCTCTGATCATCTTATGATCTCCAGACTTGGGCAACAATGTATGCCTCAAGATTGTGTTGATAGTAGGTAGACCAGACAAGAAGTAATGTACATACCCAAGCTTACGTGTTTCCAATGCCTTATCCGGGATCTCCTTGTACATATTTGCCATAGAGTTATGGTGTTTCTTCTTCTTGGCATAGACATACAAGTCATCTTCATGCTCTTCAGGGGCATTTATCAACTTTGCCCACTCCTCAACAGTTGACTGGTACCTTGTACCCTCAAACATCCATACGATTCTTCCACCTGGATAAAAATGAGCTGTAGAATAAAACTACATAATGAGCTCATCATTCCATTAGGTAAGCTCATGTCCCACAAATTTGTCAACACCACATTCTTTAAAGCTCTCATGAACACCTGGGAAGTAATATTCATCCTCATAAATGTATTCCCAATCAACCCACTTCATATCACAGACTATGGGCTTCTTGTCAAGCAGAATGGTTTCATAGAAATCTTGTTGTTCTTTGGTGTGGAACCTGTAGTCTACTGCAGTTATTCTCCTTGAATCATATGGATCAGACTGTCTCCAGAGTCTGAGACCTGCATCCTTCCTAATGTTCATGTCTTCTGCCACTTGATGGCTGTCATTATGATCTGGAATCTTTGGCTTAAGCTTTTTGAGCACTTGGGCTTCAACATCTTCTTCCTCAACTTCAAGTACTGGGGCCTTGTTCTTTTTTGCAGCTAGAATGTTCTTAGCGGTCCTCTTGGGCTTTGGAGTTGGAGGAGAAGCTTTGGGGTAGTCTTGGGCTTAAAAGGGGCAGCCCAGACTTAATTGCATCCCCCATAAGCTTTTGGGACTTGGGTGCTGGTGCAGCATCCTCTTCCTTTCTTCATCTGGATCTCCCATCATAGAGGATCTACCAATGACTCTGGCAGTGGTCTTCTTGACCCTCTCTTTCCTTTTCTTACTCTCTCCAGCAGCCTCTTCAGTTGGCTTAGAAGTTTCAGCAGTTGAGACCCTGGCCTTTAAGGTTGGCACCCTCTTGGCAGGGGCCTTCTTGTGCAATCCAGGCTTGGTTGCAACAGCAGTACCATATTCCTTCTTCAAGACTTTATTCTTGGAGCTCACTTCCTCCTCAGTAGCCACATAGTCCTCATCCTCAGAGTCTAAGGTTCTCTTCTTTCTTGTTCTAGTGGCCGCCTTGGGCAAATTGCTTGTAGTGCTCCTGCTGCCATCATCATAGCTGCTAGAGGGACTAGTGCCCTCACTCAAGTGCACTTGCTCTTCTGATTTGTTTTGGTTATCACTCTGGTCAGACATATTGGCAAGGCAAACTGACAGCAGACCATGTGAATAGATATAGATGAGTAGATAGGATGAGCATCACAAAGTGCAGAGTTTTTACAAAACAGATGAGTGAAAAAAATTAGTTTTAGTTTTCCCCAGAAAGCATCTCGGAGCTACAAATTTGTTAAACTCAGTGACACCGAAGCAACTTTTGGAGTCTAAACTAGTGAACTCGGTCAGATCGAGTCATAGTTCGGTGACTCTGAGATTGCTAGGGTTTCATAGAGAGTTGAACTCGGTTGCACCGATTTGCAACTTTTGGTCAGACCGAAAAGTGCAAGTGCTACGGCCTAGGCCAAACCAGTGAGACCGATTTCCACAACTCGGTCGGTCCGAGATGGGGTCGGTGGAAACCAAACCCTAAATTCGAATCAAACTTAATCTAATGAATGTTTTCTCTGGATAGATTTATCTCATACGTGGTAAGGAACATGGCATTGCATTATGCTAAGAATTTGAGTAAGGAATTAGCACAAAAGGTCAAACTCATACCTTAGTTCGGCGGTGAGTTTGCTACGAAGGCAACAGAGGAGTTGAAATCCGTTAACGGCGATGGAAACCAGCGGCGGGAGGTTGCTGGGGACGAGGAGACGATCCGGAGACCCGAGGCGACAGAGCTGGACACGCGCGGGATGAGGGGTTTTGAAGAAATTTCCAAAATCTCACCCATTGGTATATATATCCTGACCCTGTCGGTGTGACCGAGTGGAAAAACTCGTTGGCACCTAGATGCAGAATCACTAGCGGTTACTGCAACTCGGTGTGACCAAAAAGTTCAAATCGGTTGCACCGAGATTGAAAACCTAGATCAACTCAGTGAACTCTGTGTGATCGAAGTGGATGGATCGGTCAAACCAAAATGCACAAAGAGGTTTTGGAAGTTTAATTCTATGACGAATCAGGGACTCCGAGTGCTCCTCACATAGAGTGGTTTGAATCTGACTTGATCAAACTTTGTGATGTAGCATGAATAGAGTTTGAGATGAGAAAAGCATAGATAGCTAGAGGAAGTTCTTAGGCATTCTTGTCCATCCATTTGGCAAAGGAGAACAATCCAAACAATCGAAGCAACAAATGGATGTCCTCGGATGAGTAAAATGGAATCAACATGCTCACACAATAAAATGGCAAAAGAAATATGTGGCAAAGCATGCACAAACACTATAGCATCTATCAAGCAATTGGTGATGACTAGGTCATCTATATATGAGCATATTGACTTAGGATTCAAATGAGAACATTTGATCATAGGTCATACTCATTGCTTAAGCACAAGTGGGGTTACCACTTTTACATAAAGCATTGTTGTGTTCACACCATTAGAGTTGCTTTAGCTCAATTGATTAGAGTAAAGCTTCCCCTAGATGTGATATCCCCCCTAAGAGGGATGAACTAACCTTTGGTTTTGTCGATGATGACTTCATGTAGATGCTGAAGATGTGGATGCTCAATGTTGATGTAGATCACCCGGAGAAATCCATTGGAGTGAGTTGCACTTTCAATACCTACACGGGTTAGTCCCACAAGGAACACAAGGATATCCATAGACATAGAGTGAAGTTCACATAAGATGATGTCCATGAAAGCATTAGGGTACCTTGTCCCTTGTCTTGCTAACAAGAGGGTTTGTGACTCCTTTAACTAGTGCAAGATGTGGAATTTGTTTGCACTTGTCCTCGCCAAAATGATATGAGTGAAGTATGTTGGCGGAGTCACCCTCAAGAACTCTCTATTTCTTCTTCTTCGGTATCCACATCATCTTGATGGGAATCCTTGGAGTTGTAGTCGTACTTGATGAAGTAGAACTTGATGTAGTCTTGGGAACCCACTTGACCAAGGCCTTAGGAGCTTCTTCAAATGCATCAATCTCCTCTAGAAGCTTGTCCCTGCCTTTGTGCTTGTGGTCTTGTGGTGGAAGATCATCTTGAGCTTGTGTCCCTTGGAAAGAAGTAGGGTCATACTTCTCTTGTTCTGGAACAAACTTCGTCTTGGGGTATTGATCTTCTTACCACTCAACTCCATTGGCATTGGACTTTTGTTCAAAACTAACACCTTGATTCTTCCGGTGTCTTCCTTGCTTGCGTACAATTTCCTCAAATTGCTTACTCCCGGCAAGGCTCTTGTAAACACATTTATCTATATTCCCTTCAATAAGCTATTTTCTTGCTCAAGTGTAAATTGGCTAAGAGAATCATTAGTGAAATCAAGAGAACTACTATAAGCAACAACATTGGATTTAGCATGATTATTGTTACTACTAGAAGAAGAATCTTTCTTGTTCTTGTTGCTAGATTTTACTTGTGGCATGTAGGTAGACAAGAGTAAACGCTTGGCAATGTAAGAAGAACTTTTCTTGCGAAGATCATCATTGATTGCTTTTAAGAACCCATGCTTTTTTTAAAGGTTGAGCTTTTCAAAGCATAGCTTCTCATGGGTCTTTAAAAGTTCTCGATGATCTTCCAAGGTAGTTTCATGAGCTAACTTAAGAGTGTTTAGTTGTTTAGTTAGACGCTCAATATCCTTCTTATCATCATCATTCGTTTTATCTTGATTGGCATGATTAATAGCAATTTCATCATAGTTTTCATTACTAGAGTTGTCAACAAGTAAATCATCATCTCATAGCAAATCATCTTCATCACTATTGAAATCAACATACTCAGGGTGTGATACCTTTGGGCCTTTAGCCATGAAGCATCTCCCAATTCCTTCATTTGGTGAGTCAAATATGTTGTGGGAGTTGGTTGACACGAGTGCTAGACAGGCAACACCTTCATCTTGAGTATATTCGGAGTCAGAGTGATAACTTCTCTCAGAGTGATTGTCGGATTCAGAGCCGGATACCTATTCACCAACATGAACTTGATGTCTTCGCTTTGTGTAGCTCCTTGATGACTTGTCCTTTCTTTCCGAATCTTTGCTTCTCCAAGATGTTCTTCGTTCATAACGATCATCTCTATCCTTCTCTCTCTTGGAGGTGATTCTTCTCTTCTCCTTCTCCTTTTCAGTGAATCTTCTCTTATTTTGTAGGGAGCCGTACACTCATTGGAGTAGTGTCCGGGTCTTCCACAATTGTAGCAATTATGCTCACGACTAGAAGATCTTTTGTCACTGTAGGACCTTGACTTGGAACTTCTTTCTTTGCTTCTACTCTTGTAGAACTTGTTTAAGTTCTTCACCATTAAGCTCAATT
Source organism: Triticum urartu (assembly GCF_003073215.2). Lineage (NCBI taxonomy): Eukaryota > Viridiplantae > Streptophyta > Magnoliopsida > Poales > Poaceae > Triticum > Triticum urartu. The sequence goes on along the minus strand of NC_053027.1, from coordinate 141,804,680 downwards.
CTTCATTGAAGGTTCGTTTCTCACTTGATGATGTAGGAGCGTCACCTGAGGCTTTGTAAGCACCACTTGTCTTGTTGTGGAGCTCTTCCTTATCCTTGAGTGACATCTCATGAGCAACAATTCTTCCAATTACTTCCATTGGTTTGAGATCTTTGTAGTTGGGCATCATTTGGATGAATGTACACACAGTATCATATTTTCCGTCCAAGGCTCTTAGGATCTTCTTGATGATGAATCTATCGGTCATCTCTTCACTTCCTAAGCCGGCAACCTCATTTGTGATGAGAGCAAGTCTAGAGTACATTTCAGCGACACCTTCACTATCCTTTATTTTGAACTTGTAAAGTTGACTTTGAAGCACACCCAATTTGGATTCCTTGAAGGAGTTGGTACCCTCATGCATATCAATCAAAGTATCCCAAATTTCCTTTGCATTCTCAAGATGGCTGATTTTGTTGAATTCATCGGGGCACAATCCGTTGAAGAGGATATCGCAAGCTTGAGCATTGTATTGCAGCATCTTCAACTCTTCCGCGCTAGCTTCACGGTTCGGTTCTTTCCCATCAAAGAATTCACCTTGCAAGCCAATACACACAATAGCCCAAATAGCGGGGTTATGTCCAAGAATATGCATTTTCATCTTGTGCTTCCTACTAGCAAAATTACTACCATCAAAGTAAGGACCTCTACGGTGGTAAGTTCCCTCTCTAGACGCCATACTCTCCTAGGTTGTGAAACCAAGGCTATGATCACCAAAAGCTATGGAAATGAAGACAAAGGGAGACTAAAGCTCTGATACCAGTTGTAGGATCGAAAGTATGTCTAGTGGGGGGTGATTAGACTGCTTGACCAAATAAAAATCTAGCCTTTTCCCAATCTTAAGTCTTGGAAGATTTTATCAACTTAGGACAAGTCAAGCAATCAACTTACGCATGCAAGTCTAAGAGTGTAGTAGCGGAATGTAAAACATTTGCATACGAAGATAAAGGGAGGAGTTTGGAGGGAGCAAATGCAATGTAGACACGGAGATTTTTCGCGTGGTTCCATAGGTGGTCCTATCGTACATCCACGTTGATGGAGACTTCAACCCACGGAGGGTAATGGTTGCGAGAGTCCACGAAGGGCTCCACCCACGAAGGGTCCATGAAGAAGCAACCTTGTCTATCCCATCATGGCCATCGCCCACAAAGGACTTGCCTCACTAGGGTACATCTTCATGAAGTAGGCGATCTCATTGCCTATACAAACTCCTTGGTTCAACTCCACAATCTTGTCGGAGGCTCCCAAGTGACACCTAGCCAATCTAGGAGACACCAATCTCCAAAAGGTAATAGATAGTGTGTTGATGATGAACTCTTTGATCTTGTGATTCAAATGATAGTCTCCCCAACACTCAACACTCTCTCAAAGATTTGGATTTGGTGGAAAGATGATTTGAGTGGAAAGCAACTTGGGGAAGGCTAGATATCAAGATTCTTATGGTTGGATTGGAATATCTTGGTCTCAACACATGAGTAGGTGGTTCTCTCTTAGAAAATGAATGGTAGAAGTGCATGCACGTTCTGATGGCTCCCTCCATGAATGAAGAGTGGTTGGAGGGGTATAAATAGCCTCCACACAAAATCTAACCATTACACACAATTTACCAAACTCGGTGGGACCGAATCATAAAACTCGGTTAGACCGATTTAGTTCAAATTGTGAACGTTAGGCTTTTCGGTGGGACCAACATGTCAACTCGGCTAGACCGATTTCATTAGGGTTAGGGCATAACGTAATGTCGGTGAGACAGATCACATAAACTTGGTAGAACCGATTTCTGTAATAGGCAAATAGAGAGTTGGTCAGGCAAACTCGGTGGGACCGAATCGCTCATTTTAGTGAGACCGAAACGTTACGAAAGGGAAACAGAGAGTTTGCATTGCAAACCCGGTGGGAACGATCGCTCATCTTGGTTGGACCGAAACGTTACGAAGGGAAACATAGACTTTGCAATCCCATCTCGGTGCGACCAAGATCCCTATTGGTGAGACTGAAGTGACTAGGATTTCTGGAAGTGGCTATGTCAAATGCACTCGGTGGCGCCGGATAGATAATTTTGGTGGGGCCGAGTTTGACTTTTGGTTTGGGACATATGTGGATATGAGAAAGTGGTTGAGGGATTTTGGAGTATATCACTAAGCATTTTGAGCAAGCAGGCCATTAAGCATCACCTCATCCTCTTTTAGCAGTATTGGCTTTTCCTATGGACTCAATGTGAGGTTGGATCACTAAAATGAAAATGTAGAGTCTTGAGCTTGAGCCAATTTGTGTCCTTAGCATTTTGAGGGGTCCACATTTCTAATCCATGCCATGCCAATCATTGAACTTTCTGAAATGATCATCTTGAAACAGCAGTAGTTCAAGGAGCTATATGTTGTTAGGAATTAGCTAAACCACCCTGGGATAGTTGCACTTTCACCTTGGCAAAATCCTCGCGCGACACTCTTGAGCGAGCCATCGGCCCCGCGGCCTCAGGAGTGCTCTCCTCTTGGCCCTGCCGGGCTTCGTGCCCCGATGCGCTAATAACGGCCGGCCCTCTCTTGGGGGATCCAGAGGCCTACACAAGGCCTCTTCCCCAAGAAAACCAACGCAAATTGCCCCCCGGAGGCCCTATAGGGGCATGCCATTCAAGGGTATAGAGCTGTCGCGGGGCCTCCCTAGGTCGCTCTCTGGTACACTAATTACACCGTCACTAGGAGAAGCTCCGGAGGAGCGCGCCACCACGACGAAGGGACCGGCCAAGGGTCACTAGTGCACCAAGCTAAGTTATTCTAATCACGCAAAGCAGGAACTTCCAGTTAATAGTAACATGAGTATTAGAATGCAATGGGAAATACTGACTTAAAGGCGCAAGCACCGCAGTTCATTACACACCCCAGGGGGCTTTTTTCATAAGTTGTGATGCAGGAAGAAAAAGAAGGAAAAATTGCGCTTAGTCGGAGTGCTCCTCCTCCTTGATAGGCGCGTGATGGCGAGGTGGATCGACGTCCTCCGGAGCGGGGACACGACGGCGTGGCAGCATGCCGTCCTCTTTGGTCCGCGCACGGCGACGAGGCGGGTCATCGTAGTTGTCGTCGCTCGAGCCTTCCCCAGAGGAAGCAGCGCTGCTGGAGGAGTAGCAACCATCGCCAAGGGCAAGTTCATCGCGGAGGATGCCGCCACCATGCTGATTGTTGTCATCGGAGGCGTGGTCGCTGCCGTCATCATCGCCCTCCGGGCAGCACCCCAGGCGGCTACCATCCTCCCTAAATACCCCGACAAAGAGCGGTGTCGCTCCGTCATACTTAAAATGGAAGGTGCACCTCCCGTCTAGACCACGGGCATGGGCAAACGACTGCCAGATGTGGGTCAGGAACACGTGCCCAATGGAGGAGACCTCGACCTCCACCCACGAAGACCCGGCACAGCAATCGTCCGGTTACAGCCGCAGGCCAATAGGCCCCGCTGCTGGCAGCTCCTTTGCAAAGGAGCTCGGAAGCAGAAGCCAGGTGCCCGGAAGGCCCTCAACTCGTATGACGAACTCGCGTCCCGTGTCACCCGAGCGGGCATGCGGGTGTGGTGGCCGGGCGGTTCCGGCGCGCCTCCCCCCTCGCCGTGGTTGCTGGGGGCCCTGCAATCGCCTCCCCGGGAGAGGCCTCTCCCTCAGTTGCCGGAGCTGACGCGGGCTGGCAGGGGAGGCCGCCCGCGCCCCCACAATGGTGTTGTTGATGCAGCCGCGCATTTGTGGGGACGACCGCATCCCCTCTTGGGCGGCGACGAGCCCCCTTCTTTGGGGCCTTGCCCTTCTCTTTGGTCGAGAGCCTCCTCGTTGGCGCCATGATCGCTTCGGCGAGGTGGCGGTGCGGTGGAGGTAGGAGAAGAGGAGACTGCAAGTGAGAGGATGAAAACGGGCTGGGGGCTCTGCCTCCCTCACCCTCTTATAGGCGGTCGAAGGCTAACCGGCGCCCTTCCATGTTCCGAGCGATGATGTATCTAATACATGCGCCAGGCAGTTGTCAAGTCGGGGCAGTTGCCGAGGCGGCGTGGGGGAGCGTAGGCGTCCTCTTCCCATCAAGCGCCACACATCCAGCTTGGCCCGCAGGCGATTGGGGCCCGTGGCGCTTCGCCCTTGTCCCTTAGCTTCGCCTCGAAGCCAGCACAAGCGCGCCTTGGGCCCGGGGTCTACTCTCGGTGTTCTGGGAACCAGGGTACCCAGACTTGCCTGCCTGCGGCCCATGACATGGCTCCCTCAATGGCTTGGTACGGCCCATCTGTGAGACTACCAAGAAAAGACCCTTGCGAGGGCCCTAGCCTCGCTAGGAGGACGACACCAAGACCTCCAAAGGGAGCGGCCTCCCCAGGCGGCCTCTCGAGGAGCGGAGATTTCTATGCAGGTACCCAGCCTCACAAGGCTGCGATGATGTGAGCCATGACGTCCAAGGCAAGGCGGGCGCCAGCGGGCGCAGAGGAGACAGTTTCCCTTTCGGTGCTAAGGGAGGAAGGAGAAATGTGGGTTCCCAAGGAATCCCCCAAAGGTTTCCATTCCGGTGCAACAAGACCAAGACCACGAGCTCGACAGGATGGATGTAATCGCCTAACCCACTACTACATCACGACCAGAAGTTTTGCAGGAGAAGACCACCTTTTGTCAGGATAGCATGTACCTCTTGTCCCCTTTCAAATTGGCCGCTGTGGAATCCCTTCCCGCCTAAGTTTCCAGGGAAGAGGACCAAGGCCACTATAAATATAGGTTAGCCAACACCATAGATGGGGTCGACTCATTCTCATCCCCCGAGCCCTCGCGAGGTAGCTCATCCACTATATTGGTTCATCCTCAAACCTCCTCGTGAGGCCAATCCACCACAAAGTAGGAGTAGGGTTTTACACCGCAAGGTGGCCCGAACCTGGGTAAACTGCCGTGTCCATCTTCTTGCCCGCTTGAGCGCGTATCCGGCAAGGCTAGGCTGTAGGGCCATGAGTTCGAGGCTTGAGAGGTTGAGATCTTCGCACATGCCCCAGAGTTCGAACGTTCTTGGGTCTGTGGAGCCCTGAATCCGACAATATTTAATTTGGTTTTCATCTTTCCAAAAAAGTCATAATTGTTGACTCGAACATCCGAATTAATATCCACTTTCACCATGGGAATCCTCGCGACGAGCTCTTCGAAACTAGATCCCGCATGGGTATGTTTTGACGAACTTTTTTTGTGCAATTTAGTCCCCGTTTGGTGCAACTGTCTAGCAGTCCATGTGCAACTACCTGACACTCGATGTGCAACTCCCCGCCACCCATGGACATGTAGTGTTCGCGATGACTTCTCCACTCCAAACTATCGCCTACCAGTGATATGTGCAATTTTGTCTGCTACCCCGGCCAACTGTCTGGTAGTCGCCACTCGTGCAACTCCACAACTGTGTGTGAGAAACTATTCAACAAGTGTGTGCAACTCCGCTATTCGTGCATGAGCAACAATGGTGACAAGGTAGTTGAACTCCGCGGTTGTGCGTGAGCTACTACACTGACAAAGAGTGTGCAAAGTTGCGGCTGTGCGTGTGGTACTATGCACTGACAAGAATGTGCAGCTCCGTGGTCGTGCGTGTATGACTATGCCATTGTGCATGTGTAACCCCCGTTGTCGTGCATGAACTACTATGCTGATGAGAGTGTGCAACTCCTATACCCGTGCATGTGGACTATGCCAAAGAGAGTGTGCAACTATGCTGCCACTCATGTGTGGCTATGTCGACGAGAGTGTGCAACTCTATGGTCGCGCGTGTTCGACTAAGCCAACGAGAGTGTGCAACTCCGTGGTTATGTGTGAGCTACTACACCGACGAGAGTGTGCAACTCCATGGTAGTGCATTTGCGACTATGCCGCTGTGTATGTGCATCTCCCACATCCGTGCGTGAGCTACTATGTCGACGAGATTGTGCAACTCCGATAGCCGTGCGTGTGCGACTATGTGGACAAGAGTGTTCGACTATGCTACCACGCATGTGCGACTATGCCGACGAGAGTGCGCAACTCCATGGCCATGCGTGAGCTACTACATCGATGAGAGTATGAAACTATGTGGTCGTGTGTGTGCGACTGCGCCAACGAGTGTGCAACCCTGCAGTCGTGCGTGAGCTACTATGCCAATGATAATGTCGAAGTAAATGACCACGGGTAGCCTAGCCGGCTCCCCCTGGCCCCTCTGAAAAAATTACGAGCCGATCCGGCCCTCAAGAATCCAAGACGTGGGGCCGCCTTCCCCTTGCCGACTGTCTCCCAGGCCGGCTATCGGAAGGCGACCCGACTTTAGCCCTCATGAAGAAAGCCGCGGGAGGTCCGGCTCCGAGAAGCCGGCCGCGAGAAGGCCGACTCCAAGAAGCCGGCTCCCACAAAGCGGTCAAGATCGTACCCTCGAAGTCTGCATCCACATAACGGTGATGTGATGGGGCGTGGCTACAGTAAAGCCTGCCACCCCCGAATCCCGGAGCACGCCTGGCATAGTGCGCCGTACGGGTGACCATGACCCGTCTGGCGCAGCACTGTTGCCATGTTGACCCTGATGTCATCCATGACGGGCTGCTAGTGTGGCCCACGGGCGGTGGGCCCCTTTAGGCAGAGAGACACCCGAAGGTGGCCAGGCCTCCCCCAGTCGGCCCACGACAGAGCCGGCTCTCCACAGCCGGCCTGCCACCTCCTACGAAGGAGATGCCCCATTAAGGAGACCAGACGCGGTGAGGCTACAGCAATCACCCGCCGGATGGCGGCACTGTAGCTACACCCACCTCGGCGAAGCCCTCCTCACTAGGATTGAGCAACAGTAACCAGCCACCGACAAGGCCCTGGACGGTGGGGCCTGCCTGTCGACCAAGGAGCCGGCAGCTGGCGGGCCCCAGCAGCCGGCGCAGAAGCCGGCGAGTGTAGACACAGAAGGTTGGGCCCCATGCCCAGCCAGATTACCATTGTACCCCCGGGGGGTAGGCCTATATAAACCCCCCGAGACACCCATGCAAAGGATGGATCCAAGCTAGTTCTAGACACCACATAGAGAGGGGAGGAGGGCTAGCCGTGCTCTACTTCTTCTCCTCACAAAACAGCTCAAGGAGCATCGTATAGCTACTTGTTCATCTAGCGATCATGCGGAGACCCCGCAGAGCAGCAGTAGGGGTGTTATCTCCACGGAGAGCCCCGAAGCTGGGTAAGATTCGCCGGCGTGCATGTCTTCGCCTCATCCCGCTTCCTGGCACCGGCGACGTCTTACTGGCTCCCACAATGATAAGCCACCCGTTGGCATATGTCGCACCTACCACCCGACATTTGGCGCCCACCATGGGGCTAGGTGCACCGTCGTCCGGAGACCTGTTCTGGACGGGAACCCTCTTCCTCCCCAGCTAGCGTAGCCAGCCCGGCACGCCCGATGGCGCTTGCCACGATGCGCTGCAAGGCGTCACCAACGTCTGCGCAGTGAGCGGCCTCGCCGATCTCCTTGACAAGACCCTCATCTGCGACGAGCTCGCCTCCGACGCGGGCACCGACCACCTCGTCAACCTCCTTGGCCAGCTCCACATCTCCGGTGAGCCTGCTGTGGACTTGGAGTCGGTTGGCTCCACCGATCCGATGCCTGTCGACTCCGACACGGCCTCACTCGACACTTTCCCCACCGACGTCACAATCTACAATGACCCGCTTCCCCGGGCCGATGGCTGCGACGCTGTCACCACCGAGGTGATGGTCATCGGCCACGGCGACGCTTCCGACGAGAGCGCCCACGATGCCCCGCATGCGGCGGTCCACGACTTGACCATCCCCCTCCCGGCCGATGCCGATGCCGAAGCACTGGAGGCTCGCCGCCTCGCCCTCCTCGCGGAGGGCCGGAAGCTGGCTTCCATGAGACGCCTCACTGAGGCCCACCGGCGCGAAGCCGACCGCGCCGCCTTTGGCACGCCGCCCCCAGGCGGGCCCATCCGGGACGGCGTTGTCAGGCAGCGCGGTGCTGCCATCGCCGACACGCTAGGAGTCGACCGCCCAGTCTACGCCACTCCACTCAAGAACCTGCGTGCCGCCCAGGCGGCCGTAGACGAGCTAGACGGATTGGGGGCCGAAGAACTCCCCCACATGACCAGACGCATCCAGCAGCTAATCGATGCGGCCGCACAACGGCACGAAGCCGACGCCCGCGCGGAAAGCCCTCCCCCACGCCGAGATCACGGCGCGACGTCCCGGACGCCGACTGCGGGTAAAACCCGCGCGCGGCGCGAGAAAGAGCCGGCTGCCAGCCGAAGCCGAACCCGAATCTCCATCGAGCGAGACGCAGAAGGCCACCCCCGGGCCGTGGAGTGGCGGGGCAACCCGCCTCCGCCTCGGCCCCATGGGGAGAGATATCCCACCCCACCGCCTGTTGCGCATCCGACTCTCAGCGGCCGACTAGGTCGCCGCGAAGGAGTCGGCGAGAACGACGCCCGCCATCGGATCGACCGCCTAGCGCAACCCTTGGCGCTGGTGGAAGAAGATGATGTCGTCCCTCCTTGCTTCGGCCCCCGCATCCGCGACGAGCCTTTCCCCAAAGGGTTCTCGCTCCCAAGAGACACGCCCAAGTACAACGGCTCCGTGAAGCCGAAAGATTGGTTGATCGACTACTCCACGGCGGTTACCATAGCAAATGGCAACAGGCGCGTTGCCATGAAGTAGGTGCCCCTCACGCTGCAAGGCACAACGCGGACCTGGCTGAACAGCCTCAAGCCGTACAACATCAACAGCCGGCTAGACTTCACAGAAGCCTTCGTCCGCAACTTCACCAGCACCTACAAGCGGGCTCCCAAGCCCAGACAGCTCTCCTTGTGTGAACAAGGCCCCGCCGAGTCCACTCGCGACTACCTCACGCGTTGGGCCGAGCTCCGCAACTCTTGCGAAGGGGTGCACGAGGTGCAAGCCATAGAATACTTCACTGCCGGGTACCGAGACGGCACACTCCTCAAGCACAAGCTTCTCTGCGACGAGCCGACTACCCTCGACGAGCTTCTGGACATAGCGGACAAGTACGCCACCGCTGACTCCTCAATGAAGACCGAGCTCCGGGTAGACGCGTCCGGGAAAGTACTCAACCTGGCGCCCAAGACGCCGGCTGGGGATTCCGGCCGACGCCCACACCAGAACGACCACAAGCGCAAAGGCCCCGTGACGCCCTCCACCACTCGGCAGGTGGCCACAGTCGAAGACGAGCAGCCCAAAGGGCGGCCCGCACCCAAGAAGCAGAGGGGCGGCAAGCCGGATTGGCAGCCGGCCTTCTCCTACAAGCAAACTCTCGACGCCCCATGCAAGTTCCACAGCGGCGCGAAGCCATCCAACCACACAACCCGGAAGTGCCACTGGCTCACCCGAATCTCCAAAGGCGAAGGGCTCGTGCCGCCGCCGCCTGTCGGTCCGCCGCCTCCGGCTCCGCAGCCACCGACCGCTCGGCCTGCAGTCGGAGCCGTGCACGATGAGTTCCCCAACGAGCATACCGCCTATGTCGTCTTTACAAGCCAGCCCGAAGACCGGCGTGGTAGACGCCGAGAGCACCAGGAGGTCAGCATGGTCGCTGCCAACCCTGCCGAGCACATGCACTGGTCAGAAAAACCTATCAGCTAGAGCCGGGCCGACCACCCAGAGGTGATGCCATCTCCCGGCTCTTATGCGTTGGTTCTGGATGCCACCCTTGCAACGGACAGACGTGCCGCCCGTTTCTCCCGCGTGCTGATAGACGGCGGGAGCAGCATCAACATCCTGTACCGTGACACCCTGGAGAAGCTGAACGTCAAGACGAAGCAACTCATGCCTACTCGGACTGTGTTCCATGGCATCGTACCCGGCCTGTCCTGCTCCCCCATTGGCAAGATCAAGATTGATGTACTCTTTGGGGACAAGGAGCATTTCCGCCGGGAGGCGATCTGGTTTGAAGTGGTGGACCTGGAGAGCCCCTACCATGCATTGCTTGGCCGACCTGCCTTGGCCAGGTTCATGGCTGTTCCCCACTATGCTTACCTCAAGATGAAGATGCCGAGCACCAAAGGCATCATTACCATAGCCGGCGATTACAAGAAATCTTTCGAGTGCGCAGCAGCCAGCAGCTGGCTGGCCGAGTCCCTTGTGATAGCCGAAGAAAAGAAGATGTTGGACCGAGTCGTGGCCATGGCCGGCAAACAGTCGGCCTTGTCCCCCGATCCGAAGGAGTATGATGCCCAAGGATCTTTCCAGCCGGCCAAGGAGACGAAGAAGATACCTCTTGACCCCGAGCACCCAGAGAGGTTTGCCGTCATCGGGGAAAACCTAAATAGCAAATAGGAAAGCGAGCTCGCCGATTTCCTCCGTGAGAATCGGGACATCTTTGCATAGTCCCCCAAGGACATGCCGGGTGTTCCGAAGGAATTCGCCGAGCACAAGCTACACATCCGAGAAGACGCAAAACCAGTCAAACAACCCCTCCGCCGACTGTCGGAGGATAAAAGGAGGATTGTAGGAGAAGAGATAGCCCGGCTTCTGGCAGCCGGCTTCATTATGGAAGTTTTCTTTCCAGAATGGCTCGCCAACCCGGTCCTCGTGCTAAAGAAGAACAACAAGTGGCGCATGTGCATAGACTACATGAGCCTCAACAAGGCCTGCCCCAAAGATCCCTTTGCCCTGCCAAGGATTGATCAAGTGATAGACTCCACGGCCAGATGCGAGGTGTTGAGTTTCTTGGATGTGTACTCAGGATACCACTAGATAAAGTTAGATCCGGCAGACCGCCTGAAGACCGCCTTGATCACGCCATTCGGAGCCTTCTGCTACCTGACTATGACATTCGGCTTGAGAAATGCCGGTGCCACTTTTCAGCGTTGCATGCAGAAGTGCCTCCTCAAGTAGCTCGGCAGAAATGCCCACGTCTACGTAGACGACATTGTGGTGAAGACGGAGAAGCGCGACACCTTGCTGGAAGACCTCAAGGAAACATTTGAGAACCTACGCCAGTTCCAAATCAAGCTCAACCCCGAGAAATGTGTGTTCGGAGTGCCAGCCGGCCAACTCCTAGGCTTCCTGTTTTCCGAACGCGGCATCGAATGCAACCCAGTAAAGATCAAGGCCATTGAGAGAATGGCGATTCCCACCAAACTTCGAGACGTCTAGAAGTTCATCGGATGCTTGGCCTCCCTGAACCGCTTCATCAACCGGCTCGGAGAGAAAGCTCTCCCCCTCTACCGCCTCATGAAGAAGACCACTCACTTCGAGTGGAATGACCAAACCGACCAAGCTTTTCACGAGCTGAAGAAGATGCTGGCCACGCCGCCTGTCCTGGCAGCGCCGACTGAGAAAGAGCCCATGCTCCTCTACATTGCCGCAACCAGCCAGGTGGTCAGCACCGTCATCGTAGTCCAACGCCCAGAAGAGGGCCGAGCCCAGTCGGTCCAGAGGCCGGTGTACTATTTGAGCAAGGTGCTGTCTACCTTGAAGCAGAACTACCCGCACTACCAGAAGATGTGCTACGGCGTGTACTTCGCCGCCAAGAAGCTGAAGCCCTACTTCCAAGAGCATCCCATCACAGTCGTATGCACCGCCTCGCTGACCGAGATCATAGGCAGCCGGGATGCATCCGGCCGGGTGGTGAAATGGGCCATCGAGCTGGCCCCTTACACGATCTTCTACCAGCCTCGCACCGCCATCAAGTCCCAAGCATTGTCCGACTTCCTCGTCGACTGGGCCGACACCCAGTACCTGCCGCCAGCTCCCGACTCCACTCATTGGCGCATGCACTTCGATGGGTCCAAGATGCGCACCGGCTTGGGAGCCGGCGTCATCCTCACCTCTCCCAAAGGCGAAAAGCTCAGATACACGCTACAAATTCACTTTGCCGCCTCCAACAACATGGCCGAGTACGAGGCGCTCATACACGGGCTCCGGCTTGCCAAAGAGCTCGGCATTCGCCGGATCCTATGTTATGGCGACTCGGACTTGGTGGTCCAGCAATCATCCGACGACTGTGATGCCAAGGACGCAAATATGGCAAGCTACTGCTTCCTCGTTCAGTAGATCAGTGGGTATTTTGAAGGATGCGAGTTCCTCCACGTATCGCGAGCCGACAACGAGCCAGCTGATGCCCTGGCTCGAATAGGCTCGACTCGGCAAGCAATACCAACCGGTGTCTCTCTACAATGCCTCCTCAAGCCGTCTATCAAGCCGTCTCCAGAGTCCGATTCCATCTTCGTGCCGCCTGACCCCGATACTGCCGGGACCAGCTCGAAGAACCACGAGGGTGACCCGGGGACTTCGATAGTCGGCCAAGGGATATCAGCAGGCGGCTCAGGGACTTCCATAGTTACGCCCGACCCGGGGACTGCCACACCCGGCTCGGGGACTGTGGTAGTCGGCCCGGAGACTGCACCAACATAGCAGGCGGCGGCCGACTCCAGCATTTCACCACCCAGCCCGCCCGCCCTGGTCGTAGTAGCCATGTTGGCAATAGAAGAAGTCGCAGCTCCATCATGGGCTCATTCCATCCTCAACTTCCTAATAAACCAAGATCTGCCGGCTGACAAAACAGAGGCAAGACAAGTCCAACACCGAGCCGGAGCATACACTATCGTCAACAGAGAGCTCGTCAAGCGCAGTGTCACTGGAGTCCTCCAGCGATGCGTCGAGCAAGAGAAGGGCATTGCAATCCTCAGAGACATCCACCAAGGAGAATACGACCACCATGCGGCCTCAAGATCACGCGTCACCAAAGCTTTCCGCCATGGTTTCTTTTGGCCGACTGCTTTGGATGACGCCAAGGAGTTAGTTAAACATTGCAAAGGGTGCCAACTCTTCAGCTCCAAGCAACACATGCCGGCTTCAGCACTCAAGACCATTCCCCTCACTTGGCCCTTCGCCGTTTGGGGACTGGACATGGTGGGCCCATTCAAGACGGCGCGCGGCGGCATGACACATCTGCTTGTCGCTGTAGACAAATTCACCAAATGGATTGAGGCAAAGCCGATCAAGAAGCTGAATGGGTCGACTGCCGTGACATTTATCACAGAAATTTATCACAGAAATAACAACTCGGTACGGCGTGCCACACAGCATCATCACCGACAATGGCACGAATTTCGCCAAGGGAGCCTTGGCACGTTTCTGCGCGACGCAAGGCATCCGGTTGGACTTGGCGTTCGTTGCCCACCCGCAGTCAAACGGCTAGGTCGAGCGAGCCAAAGGCCTCATCCTTTCCGGCATCAAACCCCGACTGGTCGTACCACTTGAGCGTTCGGCCGGCTGTTGGCTCGATGAGCTGCCGACCGTCCTTTGGAGTCTGCGCACTACCCCAAACAAGTCAACCGGCTTCACTCCTTTCTTCCTCATGTATGGTGCCGAGGCGGTCATCCCAACTGACATCGAGTTCGACTCGCCTCGGATAACCATGTACACGGAGGCGGAGGCCAAGGAAGCACGAGAAGACGGCGTCGACCTGCTGGAAGAAGGTCGGCTGTTAGCCCTCAGCCGGTCCGCCATCTATCAGCAGGGCCTGCGCCGCTACCACAGGCGGAAGGTCAAGCCAAGATCCTTCCAAGAGGGCGATCTTGTGCTCCGGCTGATCCAGCGAACAGCCGGCCAGCACAAGCTCTCGGCCCCTTGGGAGGGCCCCTTCGTCATCAGCAGAGCTTTAGGCAACGACTCCTACTACCTGATCGACGCGCAGAAGCCGAAGGCACGAAAGAGAGACGACTCCGGCAAGGAGTCGGAACGACCATGGAACGCCAACCTCTTTCGAAGATTTTATAGTTGAAATGCAGTATGTATCACGCTAACTTTTGTACTAAGTACGAGACAATAGGCCCCCTGAGGAGAGCTCGGGGACTGCCATCTTTTATCTATGAATGAAGAATATCATGCTTATGACCTTGTCATCACATTTACATTTTTTGTCCGGCACTGGGTTCGACTAGTCGGCCCGGGGACTGGCCGCCTAGAGTTATATTAAAAGTCCTACCCACGGCCAGACAAGTACTGTGCCGGCACCCAAGCCTTCTCTTGCCAAAAGTCGCAGTTCAAAGAACCGGCTGTCCGGCTGGCAAGAGTTAAAGGCAGGAAAGGACGCCCACACGAAAAACGGCTAGGGACTAACGGACTAATATAACAAAAGCCGGTTTTTTCCCAGCACCGACCGACTACCAGAGTAGCCGGCCGGCCGGCTTCCATTCACCTCGCTTCAATCTAAGAAAGCTCGAGTACTTGCCTTCCCAAAAGGGGAAGGCGGCAAAGGAAACAGCCTAAGGATAAAAAGCATACATGAATGGAAACCAAACACACACACAATCATATTTACACAAAAGACCTTCAAAAGGCCAGCATTCAACATAGTTCGAATACACCCCTAGTGGGTGGAACTGCGCAAGTTTAATAAAAATTGTTCAAAGGATAACAAGCAGGAAAAACAAGGACGGCAGATTAAGCCAGGGGAGCGACTGGCGAGTCGGGCAGGTCGGTGGAGACGGCAGTGCCGGATGGAGGAGTGGCCGGCTGACGAACCTCGGCATGATCACCGCCTCCTGCAGAGGGCGCTCTAGCACGCGCCTCGTTGCTGGAAGCACGGTCAGGCTGAGGCTGGCTGACCGCTTCACCGGCCGGCTCAACGTCTTCGCCTTCCTCTCCTTCGTTGTCTTCGCCTTCATCGCTGGAGGCGATCTCCTCTGCCGAGTCCTCACCCGCTGCCGGGTCCAGCCCGAACCACTCCTTCGGCTGGGCAACGCCATCGTCACTAATTTCAGGAGCGAAGACGCTGATGTCAGTGCACTCGGCGATCGTCGAAGCGCGCTGAGCGATAGCCGACCGCACCTCCTCCATCTCCTCGTCGGCCTCCAGCCACCAGGTGCGCAGCTGGTCCAGGTTCAGCCCTGGATACCAGGCCCGGACGAACTCCAGCGCCCGCCCAGCTCCAAGCCGGGCTGCCGATGCCTTCCAGGCCTTGAAGCGGCCAACCGCAACCTCCAGCCAGTCGGCAGTCCGACTCGGGGTGCGGGGAATCGTCTCGCCTGGCCAGAGGGCGGCCAACACCTACACCCCGGCGCGCTGGAGGCGGCGGAGCATATGGTGAGCCGGCTGCAGCCGGGCTTAGACCGCCAAGAGTTGCTCCTCAAGCATCCGGCTCGCGTCCGGCACGATTTCAGCCCCCGCCTGCCAGCGCGCCTCGCGATGGGCCTCGATGGTTTGGGTGGCGAAGACGGAGTAGCCGGGAAAGTAGTCTGCACAAAGAACAAAAAGCAGCGCAAGTCAGAACACAAATCAAGGATCAAGTAGCAAGCAAGGAGTGAAGAAGGCGGCTTACCATCGATCAGATCCTCGATACGACCGAAGCCCTCACTCAGCGCCTGCTTCGCCTCAGCCCAGCCCGCCGCTTCGGTCTCAAACTCGGCCTTCAGGGCGTCCTCGCTGTCCTGCGCCTTCTTCAGGGCCGCCTTGTGGCTCTCCTCCTGGTCGGCCAACTTCTTGGCCAGGTGGTCACGCTCCAGGACCAAGGCGTTGTACTCAGCTTCCTTGGCGCGAAGGGCGGCCTGAGCCCCGCTGAGCTGCCCCCTCAAGTCGGCATTGGCTCCTGCAGTCAGCCCGAATCAATAAGGAAGAAGTCGTCGAGAAAGATCCGACCCGGCTGCTCAGCAGTTGACCCGAATCTCGGGGACTACACCCAGTGGGTGCGCTGACGCGCCCCCAGAGGAGATGAATGAAACCAAGCACGCACTCCGGCTGCTGGTCAGGTCTTCGGTTCTCCGGCCCAACTCTTGAGCCTGGGAGTTGAAGGCAGCAGCGCGGAGGTTATGATACTCCTGGAAGATCAGACAGGAGGCGAGAATAAGACAGTTGTCAGGACCTAGTAAGTTCCAAGCCGCCTGCGCAGCAGCCGACTCGGAACTCGGGGACTACACCCAGTGGGTGCGCTGACGCGCCCCCATGAAAGAAATCAAAAAGAGCAAAACAACCAAGGCCAGAATACTCACCCGGATGACGGCCCGCGTCACGAGGAACTCTTGGGTGTATCGCTGCAGCGAGGCGGCCTGGGCTTGAAGCCGGTTCCGGACCTCTTGGGCCGCCGCGTTCAGCTCGCGTCCCCCCGCTGGGAGTCCACTCGGACGTGCTGGCGCTGGCCGCCTCCAGGGCCTCCGCCGTCTGGCTGGCGCCCGCAGCTCGGTGCGGCTCGGGTGCGGAGGTGCCTCCCCCTGCGCGCCGGCTCAATGCCGGCTGCACCTCGAGGCCGGCCCCTGCCTCCGGCTCGCCCCCGTCCAGCTGCTCCGGCGCCATGGCTGATTGGCCGCTTTGGCCCGCTCTAGTCGGCGCCGCCTGCGGCGCCTCCTCCACGAAAATCGCATGGTCCTCCCTCCTCTCCATCACTGGCGGGTCTTGGTCGACCTCCTCCGACGGGGGCACGGGGATGTCGGGGGCCACGGCACGGAGGGGAACGACGAGTAGCGGAGGCTGTTTGTGCGAGGCCTCCGCCTCCGTCTCCGCGGCTTCCGCCTCTGCCCGGGCCTTGGCCGCCGCGTCGGCCTGCTCCTTCGCCGCCTGGGCGTTCCGCTCCGTGGCCTCCCTAAGGTCGGCACGGGGATCCACGCGGCGGGAGCCTGAAGACCCTCCAGTCGGCCCGACTACGGAGCCGCCAGGACCCCGCTCAAGGGAAAGTGGTGCCCTGTCTGGCGAGCAAAGAAAGGTTTAGAAGATCTTCAATCGAAAAGAAAAACAAAAAATATATATACACAAGACGTTCGACGACTTACGCCGAGATCGCCTGCGGCTGTTTCACCGCCTTGTGGAAGTGGGCCGCCTTCACGGCCGCCTCATCCCGCTTGGTCGCCACCATAGAAGCCTTGGATTTCTTCGGCCGGCTGCCGAAGAAGGTCGACGCGGCCCGGCGCTTCTGCGCGCCGCCACGGGTAGCCGGCGCGACAGACGGGCTCGTGCCTTGATGATCAAGCGCCGGCTGGCGGTGCGGGGCGGCTTCGACCTCGTCATCGTCCGGCCAGTCCTCGAAGCCGGCCCCGAGCCCCACGCCTCCGGCCTCGTCGCCTTCCCCCATGATGGCGTCTTCCATGGCGGCCGCTCCCAAGTCCGGATCGTCGGCGTCTTCCACCGTGCGGTCCAGGAGGAGTTGGCGCTCTACCCCTGCGGCCTTGGCTGTCGGCGGAAGAAGAGGGTTCTCCTAAAGGCAAACCAACTGATCAAAGGTCGGCTATCATGAGGCCGGCTACAAAAAGGAAGAAAATAAGAAAAACTTACGGCAGGTGGAGGGTTGGCGCGAGAATAAGGCTCCTTGCCGTATCGCCAGTCCTCGGCGAGCTTGCAGTTGGAGATGTAGTTCACCATGTAAGACACCTCTGCATGAGGCATCTCCCTGGTGCTCGGCCGGCATGGGTCGAAGCGGCCGCTCATCTGGCAAATCATGTGAGGCCGGCCTTGGAGCGGAAGTACCCGGCGCTCCACGAAGGCGGCCACCAAGTCGGCTCCAGTCAGGCCCTCCGACTGGATCATCACCCGCAGCCGGGAGACGGCTGCGTTCCCGGCCTGAGACAACAACCTGGCCCGGTAGCTCCACGAAGGTTGTCTCCCAGCCGGCGGGCCGGCTACGTATGCCGGCAGGTTGACGTAGTCGCATTGCGAGGCGACGTTCCTCACGTAAAAGTAGGACTTTTGCCAGAGCTTCACCGACTGGATCAGCGGGATGGGTGGGAACGGATTGTTCTCACTCGCCCGCCTCATGGCAATGAAGGCTCCGCAGGGGGCGGGCATGCCCGCGACGACGGTGTCGAGCTTGCTCTGGAAGAATTCGCCCCAGAGCTCGAGCGTGGGGAGAACCCCAAGAAAGCCCTCGCACAGGGTGATGAAAGCCGACAGCAGCATCACCGCGTTGGGCGTGAGGTGATGCAGCTGGAGGTGGTAGAATTCAAGGAAGGCTCGAAGGAATCCGCTCGCCGGTAGGCCGAAGCCGCGCAGGCAGTGCGAGCGGAGGATCACCCGCTCACCGTCCTCCGGTGCCGGCGAAATCTCCCTCGCCGGCGCATGACGAACCCGCACGAAGTTCTCGCCCGGCAGGCGCCGCGTCCGGCGGAGGAACTCGACGTGGTCCTCGTGGACGTTGGAGCCATCCCACGAGCTCGACAGCGCCATGGGAGCGACGCGGCGAGGAGCAAGACGATGCGACAGTGGAGACTTGCCCGACCCCGCTACGGCGGGACCGAGGGAGCCGAGAGGTCCGGCGGCGAAACGACGCGGCAATGGGTTGCTGCGGCGGCGGAGGAAAGAAGAAGGAAGGCGAGAAGGGGCGGAGCGAGAGAGAGCGTGCGAGCCTCTGCCGCTCCCCCTCCTCCCCCTACTTATAGACCCGCGCGGCAGAGACGAGGAGGTGTGGCGTGGGGGAACGTGGGGATCAACTGCGCCCACTCCCCGACGTCCCGCGATTACTGTGCCCTGATGGCGTAATAAAACCACCGCGGGAAGGCGAGCGGTCTGTGTGGGCCGCAGAAGATCCGCACTCGGGCCGAGGCCTGGGAGTGGCGGGCCCGGGCCTGCGGCGGCGTCCCGTCGCGCGCGTGCGTTGGCAGGATTTCCTTGCCACATGGCCCGTGTGAAGGCGCGCGGTCAGTTCGCAGGCCGACCCGCGTTCCTGCCTACGAGGAATGGGGCTTCCCGAAGGCGGCGCGCACAAGCAAAGCTGGCCCCTCAGGATAGGAAGCTGACCAAGCTTCTCGTCCCTTTGTCAGCCTCGAAGCTCGATCAGCTTCGGGGACTACTGTCAGAGTAAGTGACCACGGTTAGCCTAGCCGGCTCCCCCTGGACCCTCTGAAAAAATTATGAGCCGATCCGGCCCTCAAGAATCCAAGACGTGGGGCTGCCTTCCCCTTGCCGGCTGTCTCCCAGGCCGGCTATCGGAAGGCGACCCGACTTTAGCCCTCATGAAGAAAGCCGCGGGAGGGCCGGCTCCGAGAAGCCGGCTGCGAGAAGGCCGACTCCAAGAAGCCGGCTCCCACAAAGCGGTCAAGACCATACCCTCGAAGTCTGCATCCACATAACGGCAATGTGACGGGGCGTGGCTACAGTAAAGCCTGCCACCCCCGAATCCCGGAGCACGCCTGGCATAGTGCGCCGTACGGGTGACCATGACCCGTCCGGCGCGGCACTGTTGCCACGTTGACCCTGATGTCATCCATGACAGGCTGCCAGGGCTTGCCACCTCCCTCGAGGGAGACGCCCCATTAAGGAGATAAGACGCGGTGAGGCTACAGCGATCACCCGCCGGACGGCGGCACTGTAGCCACGCCCACCTCGGCGAAGCCCTCGTCACCAGGATTGAGCAACAGTAACCAGCCACCGACAAGGCCCTGGACGGTGGGGCCTGCCTGTCGACCAAGGAGCCAGCAGCCGGCGGGACCCACCAGCCGGCGGGCCCCAGCAGCCGGCGTAGAAGCTGGCGAGTGTAGACACGGACGGTTGGGCCCCACGCCCAGCCGGATTACCATTGTACCCCGGGGGGTAGGCCTATATAAACCCCCCGGGACACCCATGCAAAGGATGGATCCAAGCTAGTTCTAGACACCACATAGAGAGGGGAGGAGGGCTAGCCGTGCTCTACTTCTTCTCCTCACAAAACAGCTCAAGGAGCATCATGTAGCTACTTGTTCATCTAGCGATATGCGGAGACCCCGCAGAGCAGCAGTAGGGGTGTTATCTCCACGGAGAGCCACGAAGCTGGGTAAGATTCGCCGGCATGCATGTCTTCGCCTCATCCCGCTTCTAGGCACTGGCGACGTCTTACTGGCTCCCACAATGATAAGCCACCCGTTGGCATATGTCGCACCTACCACCCGACAGATAATGTGCACCTCCATGGCCACTCGTGTGCGACTATGCTAACGAGGGTGTGCTACTTCGTGGTCGTGTGTGCGACCATGCAGACGAGTGTGCAACTCTACGGCGGCGCATGAGCTACTACCCCGACGAGTGTGTGCAGCTTGGCGGTCGTGCGTGAGCTACTACATCGATGAGAGTGTGTAGCTTCGTGGTCTTGTGTGTGAAACTATGCCACCACGCGTGTGCAACTCCCACCGTCGTGCTTGAGCTACTATGTCGATGAAAGTGTTTGACCGATGCGGCTAGAAGCTATGTCGGTATTTCCCCAAAGAGGAAGGGATGATGCAGCACAACTAAGGTAGGTATTTCCCTCATTTATGAAACCAAGGTATCAATCCAATAGGAGGACCAAGCCAGGCTATGTAAACGGTACCTGCACACAAAGAACTGAAAGTGCTAGTTATCTACTAGAGGGGGGTGAATAGGCGATTTTATGAAAGTCTTCAAACCAGAAGGTCTTTGAAGACAAACAGTTGAAATGAACCTATATGATATGCAGCGGAAGATGAAATACACTAGACAAGCCATAGCCAGTAAGCAGTATAGTGAAAGTACGAAGACAAATAGCAGCTTGGTAGTGTGGATCAGAATGGAAGACATTATGAAGCCAAACAGTTAATAGTCTTCACACAGTGAAGTCAAACAGATCAGGCAGGCAAGTAATGACTTCATGAAGACGAATTGAAATGTACAATAAGTAGGGGATAGAACCAGTTGCTTGGTTAAGACAAGGATTTGGTAGACCAGTCTAGTTGCTGTGACAACTGTACTTCTGGTTAGGGATGCTGAGATTGAACTTAGAAGACCGTGTCTTCACCTTATTCCCCTTGAGCTAAGGACACCTAGTCCTCGCCCAATCACTCTGGTAAGTATTCGAGGTAGACTTCCAAACCTTCACAGACACCATTCACTAGCGATCCAGAATGACTCTTGAATCCTCAGAACGTGACGCCTAACCGGCTGGAGGATGCACAGTCCTCAAGTGTAACAAGTCTTCAGGTCACGAGATAGAAATACTTCAGTAATGCCTAACACACTTTGGCTCTGGGTGTTTTGGGCTATGTCCTTGCAAGGATCTCTCTCTCAAAGACTTCGGAGGTGGGTTGCTCTCAAACGACAAATGTCGTGCACTTACTCTGAGCAGCCACCAAATTATGGTGTAGGGGGTGGGCTATTTATAGCCTAGAGGCAACCCAACATGATATGTATGAAAGGACCCTAGGTCACTAAGGAACCGACACACGTGTCCAACGGGCGGATTTCAAACACACGCGGAACCTTGGCTTGGGCTACAAGCAAAGCTGACTCATCCAACTCTGGATAAGATTTGCTCTCATTGTCTTTGCTCGAAGACATGGGATTTTGGCTGAGCATCACTTTAGTCATCTGAATTTGTTCACTTGGACCCCACTTAACAGTAAGGTGGTTCCTATAACTCAAGAAAGAAGAAAATGAAACTACAAAAGAAACTATGTCTTCGCACTCCATAGTCTTCAAGTGAGTGTCTTCACTCATTATCTTCATCGTGAATGTCTTCACGAAACACCATTGTCTTCAATGTCTTCATACATTTTTAGGGGTCATCTCTGATAGGTAAACCGAATCAATGAGGGACTATTACCTGTCTTATCCTGCAATTCTCATGAACACATTAGTCCCTCAACCATGTTTATCGACAATACTCCAAAACCAACTAGGGGTGGCACTAGATGCACTTACAATCTCCCCCTTTTGGTGATTGATGACAAACTGGTTGAAGTTTTCAACGGGGATACAAGTATGTGAAAGTTAAAGTACATGCATTGTCTTCATAGGTTGAAAAAGGCTCCCCCTGAATATGTGCATAGAAATGTTTTGCTTGTGACTGCAAATGCACATCGCAAGGTTTACTTTGTGGAGATCATTTTCAACACATGAAGACAATTCATCATGCATACATAAGAGTAATGAAGATAATAAATGCATAATGAGAAATTGTCATCTGCAGAATGACTTCATGCGGAATTTATCATCGCATCATAAGGTAGCAGCAAAAGTGGCAGATGACCATCAAGTTTAAGTGTTACAACTCAAAAAGCCAAATAGTTCAAGAACGAGAGTTGTAAAAACTTAGGCAATAATAAGCACCCGACCCATATGGACCCGCTTGAAGACTATCAACTCATATGCTTCCCCCCCTTTGTTGGTAAGGACCAAAAAGGTTTGAAGATATATAGTGTCTAGTCGCTCTCAGGTGGTGAAGATGTTGGAGCAGCTGGGTCGATATTGGTGTTGGGCGGTGCAAACGGGTCTGGTGCAGAATCGTGATGCAGTGAAGCCATCGCAGGTGAAGTGGCGTCGTCCTCTTCCTCTATGACTTGAGCAACCACCGTGGGAGCCAAAGATGAATAGTCTGAATCTTCAATAGAGGGAGTTGGATGCCAACGTGCCGATTGTGGAGGCCTAGAGTCAAACTTGAATCGTTCTGTGAAGCCATCTTCGTGAAGATCGTCTTCAGAATATAGCATTGTGAGGTTCTTCTAGGACCGCCGACAGGCTTCATGTGCAACAAATGAATTCTTGGTAGCCAGATTGCGAATGTGATTGACGTCAATGAGCAGACTGTGCATCTATTGCTTCAGCTAATCGTGATGCCTATCCTGCTTCTAGTGAAGTGATACAAGAAGCTCTCTATCATCTAAGACATGAGCACGCTTCTTAGGCGTTTGAGCTATAGTGCTAGCAGTCGCATCAGTGTTTGCACGATGCGGCAGATGTAGTTGGCCAGCAAGAGGACTATCAGGAGCAGGAGGATTGGGCACATGAACTCTTTCAATTGGCTGTGTGAAGCTTTGAAATGCAGCATTGTCTTCATGAACTGGCTCCTTAGCAGGCACAGGGTATATGGCTTCATGTGACATATCGACTTCAGGAAAGAATACAACATGATTGCGTGCTGAAGGTTGATAGTTAATTGTAGGGTGAAGCTTTATCAAGCGCATGACCAATGGTACATAGAATTTGAGGCCAACCACATCATTTCCAGAAGCAACCAGCTAACGGATGAAGAAATCTTGAGTGTTGAACCTGATGCCATTGATGATGTAGAAGACCAATGTCTTCATGACGCCTTCAAGCTTCACGTCAGGAGAATATCCCTTGATAGTCTAGAGAGTACGCCTCAGAATATGTTATATGGTGCGGGGCAGGTACTCGAGGTCTTTAACAAAGAACTCCTTGGGATATTCAGCATCCATAGGCAATGGCTTCATCATACTGAGCATCTGACTCATATTGGGCTCAGGCTTCTGAAAAATACTCTACAGTTCATTTTCATATAGCTGACAACTTGGTTCAAATAGATCACCAAGACTGGGTAGGGAAGTTAGCTCGATGATATCCTGAGCTTTGGCTTCATGATGGACATCTCCTGTCATCCACTCAAAGATCCATGTCTTCGGATCCCTGTTGTAGCCTTGATATGTCAATTTCGCATTATGTTTACCTACTATTATTTACAATGTTTTTACGCATAATAATGCTTTGGAGTAATTCTAATGCCTTTTCTCTCATAATATGCAAGGTTCACACAAAGAGGGAGAATTCCGGTAGCTGGAAATCTAGACCTGGAAAAGCTACATCAGGCCACCTATTCTGCATAAGTCCAAATGGGTTGAAACTTCATGAGGAATTTTTATGGAATAAATAAGAAATACTAGAGCAAATAACTACAAGAGGGGGGCCACCTGGTGAGCAAAAGACACCAGGGCTCAGGATATCATCAACATCATCATAGATTTGAGCGCCCTGGTGGGTTGTGCTCAGCCCAGCCCATCTCCGGTGCCCCGCTTCTGGTATATAATTCATTTTGACCTAGAAAAAAAAATAAGGAGAGGACTTTTAGGATGGAGCGTCACCGTCTTGAGGCGGAACTTGGGCAGGAGCACTTTTTCCCTCTAGTGGGAACTTCCCTCCCGGAGGGGGAAATCATTGTCATCATCATCACCAACAACTCTCCCATCTTGGGGAGGGCAATATCCATCAACATCTTCACCAGCACCATCTCCTCTCAAATCCTAGTTCATCCCTTATGTTCAATCTTGGTACCGTAACTATAGATTGGTGCTTGTGGGTGACTAGTAGTGTTGATTACATCTTGTAGTTGATTACTATGTGGTATATTTGGTGGAAGATTATATGTTTAGATCCAATATTCTATTTAATACCCATCTCATCCTGAGCATGATTGTTATTGTGAGTACTCACTTTTGTTCTTGAGGTCACGGGAGAAATATTGTTGCAAGTAATCATGTGAACTTGATATGTGTTTGATATTTTAATAGTATGTATGTTGTGATTCCCTTAGTGGTGCATGTGAACGTCGACTACATGACACTTCACCATATTTGGGCCTAAGGGAATGCATTGTGGTGTAGTTATTAGATGATGGGTTGCGAGAGTGACAGAACCTTAAACCCTAGTTTATGTGCTATTCCATCACGGACCGGTTGGATCCAAAAGTTTAATGCTATGGTTAGAATTTATTCTTAATACTTTTTGAAGGAAATATTCCATAGAGGCAACAATAAAGTTGTTATTTAAATTTCCTTATATCATGATAAATGTTTATTATTCGTGCTAGAATTGTATTAACCAGAAACTTAGTACATGTGTGAATACATAGAAAAAACTGAGTGTCCCTAGTATGCCTCTACTTGACTATCTCATTAATCAAAGATGGTTACATTTCTTGACCATAGAAATGTGTTGTCATTTGATGAACGGGATCACATAATTAGAGAATGATGTGATGCACAAGACCCATCTATTAGCTTAGCATAAGGATCGTTAAGTTTTATTGCTATTGCTTTCTTCATGACTTATACATATTCCTCTGACTATGAGAATATGCAACTCCCGAATACCGGAGGAACACCTTGTGTGCTATCAAACATCACAACGTAACCGGGTGATTATAAAGATGCTCTATAGGTGTCTCGGTGTTTGTTGGGTTGGCATAGATCAAGATTAGGATTTGTCACTCCGAGTATCGAAGAGGTATCTCTGAGCCCTCTCGGTAATGCACATCACTATAAGCCTTGCAAGCATTGTGACTAATGAGTTAGTTGCGGGATGATGCATTATGGAACGAGTAAATAGACTTGTCGATAACAAGATTGAACTAGTTATGATGATACCGACGGTCGAATCTCGGGCAACTAACTTACCGATGACAAAGGGAATGACATATGTTGTTATTACGGTTTGACTGATAAAGATCTTTGTAGAATATGTAGGAACCAATATGAGCATCCAGGTTCCGCTATTGGTTGTTGACCGGAGATATGTCTCGGTCATGTCTACATAGTTCTTGAACCCATAGGGTCCGCATGCTTAACATTCAATGACGATTTGTATTATGAGTTATGTGTTTTGGTGACTGAAGATTGTTCGGAGTCCCGAATGAGATCACAGACATGACGAGGAGTCTCAAAATGGTCGAGAGGTAAAGATTGATATATTGGAAGATGGTATTCGGACACCGGAATGGTTTTGAGTGGTTCAGATATTTTTCCGGAGTACCGAGGGGTTACCGGGCCCCTCGGGGGAAGTCATGGGCCTCATGGGCCACGGGAGAGAGAGGGGACAGCTCACAAGGGGTGGCCGCACCCCCCCATGTGAGTCTGAATTTGACTAGGGGAGGGGGCGGCGCCCCCTTTCTCTCTCCTACTCCCTCTCCATTCCCCCTTTCCCACTGTCACAGCCTGATTTTTGGCCCTTCCTTTTTCTTTTGATTTTCTGTGGGTTTTGCTTGAATTTTCTTTTTCCGTGGCTATGTGGTCTGGAAACTGAAGAAGATGACCTCTTCTTTCTTTCCAGAGTGGCTTCTCCTCCCCAAACCCTTCCCAAAATCTTGCCCTTTCAATCTTGGACCAAACCCAATATTCTACTTCTAGGGAATATTCCTTTTTCTATTAAAGGACTAATCCTTTTACCCTAGGTTGTGAAGCAACCTATATTTCCATCACTCCTAAAATTCCCAAATAATTCTCATAAATTGTTTGGGTCATATATTCCTCAAATATGGCAAAACTTTTCATTGCCATGTTCAAAAATATTCCACCAATAATTCCTTTCCTATTCTGTCCTGAATGGCAGTTTGTGAAGAAAGTGCCATTTACCTTTGCCCAATTGACCCCAAACTTTTTGGACACCTTTTCATGTCCAAATAGTTGCCTTATGCCAAAATGCAACTTAATTTGCCTAGCAAATATTCCTGAGCAATTTTTCAAATTTCCTATCTAAGGGAATTGGTTGTGGAGGAAGTGCTAGCTAGGTTAACCTAATTGAGTTGAAAGTTTGCATGGTCCTTCATAGAATCAAATCAAAGCTCTCCTCAAGATTTGAGCTCATGCAATGCATCCATGTGAGGTGAGCATCAAATCTTTATTTCTGTCGAAATTTTCAGCTAGTGAAGCAAGTATATTTTATATTGCTCCATTATGGCTGAAAATTTTCCTAGGCCTTATCCTACCAATTTAACCTATCTCCACAAAATTTGGGCTCAATTTTTCCAGCCATTTTCTTTCAGGATTTTTCCTAAGTTTCTGTCCAGAGAGGTGCTGTATGAAGAAAGTACCATTTTGGCTTGGCCAAATGGCATGAAATTTTTATGGCACTCTCATATTCCCAAATCATCCTGCCATGACTCATTTTCAGCTCAAGTGGCTTCTTCGTGTGAGTGCACCTTCTTATTTCCCAAATCTGGTCAGTATGGCACTTTCTACAGCAAGTGCTACCTAAACTCCTCCTCTTGAGCTTAAACCATGCCATATTAGTCACCTTAGTGAGTGATCAACCCCAGACAAAGCTCAGCCGTGAATGCCAAGCATGTGAGTCACAGCAAACAACAAACACCTTGTCGTGTGACTCAAACACTTCAAGCCATATTCACCAATTAATCCCCTGTGCTCGTTTCTTTCCCTCTTGGCTTTCTCCTTGCTGTGACCTATCGTGCAGGCATGGTCGGCTGACCCGGGTGCAACCTCTTGCGCTAGCTCGCGCGGTGACCACCGCCCTGGCATGCCATGGACGCGAGCTGAGCGTCGTTTGCTTCGGGTCCCTCCTCCTCTCGTCATATTCACGCGCGTGATCGTGTCTGAGGGAGTCTTGGAATAAGGGGTCCTCGGGCATCCGGCTTGTTGGCCATGGGCCGGACTGATGCGTTGTGAAGATACGAAGACCGAAGACTGTACCCATGTCCGGATAGCACTCACCTTGGTATGGAAGGCAAGCTTGGCGACGGAATATGTAGATTCCCTTCTTTGTAACCGTCCTTGTGTAACCCTAGATCCTCCCGGTGTCAATATAAACCGGAGGACTTAGTCCGGAGTGGACATACTCATTACCGTAGTCATACAGGCTAGACTTCTAGGGTTTAGCCATTACGATCTCATGGTAGATCAACTCTTGTAATACTCATATTCGTCAAGATCAATCAAGCAGGAAGTAGGGTATTACCTCCATAGAGAGGGCTGAACCTAGGTAAAACATCGTGTCCCCTATCTCCTGTTACCATCGACCTTAGACGCATAGTTTGGGACCCCCTACCCAAGATCCGCCAGTTTTGACACCGACATTGGTGCTTTCATTGAGAATTCCTCTGTGCTGTGGCTAAAAGGTTTTGATGGCCCCTTCAATCATCGATAACGACGCTGTCCAAGGAGAAACTTTCCTCCTAGGACAAATCTTCTTGTTCGGCGCTTCGCACTGCGGGCCAACTCGTTTGGCTATATGGAGCAGATCGAAAGCTACGACCCTGGACATCAGGTCAGATTCGGAAGCTTGAACTATGTTGGGGACATCCATGGGAACTTGATCTTTGCCGGATTCAAGACCGCAGTAGCCACTCCTGGTCACCCCAATGATCATGACCTAAATCTGTCATCAGGCCGCGTCTAGGAGATTGCTCTTGTAACCGCTCTGGCCTTAGATCCGGAGCAAGCTGCACCATCCAAGGATGGGAGGATCAACCCCACTACGAAGGCCACAGATTCCACGGCTTGGAGCCGCACATAGACTTAACCTCTCACGACGTCTTTGTCACCGGAACTCCGGACTCGTCCCCGGCCGTAAGTTCCAAACCACGCGAGCCTATGGACGTCGAACTTGATCGTTTATCGATCTTCTAATTCAGCGCCGTAGACATCTTCTAGCACTCGTCTTTGGGCGATGTGCTAAACTCATTAAAAAAACCTGTCCTTGGCAGAGGACTCACAGCCAAACTGTATCTGGTTTGAGCTAGGGGCTGATGGTCCAAGGATAGTCGGCGCAGACGTGCGACAGGAGGTCCAAA
This sequence comes from Triticum urartu, assembly GCF_003073215.2. Classification (NCBI taxonomy): domain Eukaryota; kingdom Viridiplantae; phylum Streptophyta; class Magnoliopsida; order Poales; family Poaceae; genus Triticum; species Triticum urartu. The sequence goes on along the minus strand of NC_053027.1, from coordinate 141,776,451 downwards.
ATAAACTTTTTCTAGACCGCACTCTTTTTAGAGCCTGTAACATGCATTTTTCCTCCGCCTTCGACCCAGGGCATCTCAAATAGCCGGGGTTGTGGCCTTTATATATATCAAGTAATCATTGGCATATCGCTCAGGTCCCAGTAAACATTATCCAAATTAATCATCCGCATCTTTCCGAAAATGAATACGCCTCCTATGGTTGTTTACAGATATACCCCGGCTTAACTTGCCAGGGGCGCGGTAGGGGAACAAATGAGTTGCCAACAAAGTCCGAACATCTTTTACAGTGTACTTCGGCGGCGCGAGTTTGGCCTTATATGCATCATCTCCGAATCATGTCTTGGGTCAATAGTTGGGTTGTCCATCTCCAGTGCTTGCTATCCTACGTTCCGCTCTATCGGCTAGGGGACAACTATTGTGATTGTGCTTCCGGTTCACCTGGTTTAGCACCTCAGTAGAGAAAGCCAAAAACTGACTGTCATGATGCGACGAGAGCTGGTCAACCACTCGATGACTTATCAGAATCTTTAGCGATTCCTCCGTGTCACACGAAGGAACTCTTTCCGGTCAAATATGTAAATGCATCGTATGAATAAGCCGCATACATACCAGGGGCAATGTCATAGACCCACCATAAAACTCCTATGGCTAAGTGAAAGTGTTAACGCCCTATAGTATGCTTGCCTGGTTCGCTGCATTGACACCTCCTTCATTGACCAAGACGTTGGGTCAAGAGTGATCAAATTCTTTTCCGAACGGCCCCGTACTTCCCACGAGGGGCCTGAAGCCAACAACTAGAAAACTCTCAGATTATATTAAAACAGACGCACAGGAGGAACACAAGCTTTCGAGCAAAATATAAAAATAGATTAACTATAAAATTGTCTTTTACAATTTTCATACACCTCACTCGAACATTATGTCTTTCGAGCACTGACCGTCTATCAAGCGGGCGGCCACTAGGACGTCTTCAAAATAATGCTTCGGTTCGTAACAATCCTTGCCCTTGGGTGGACACTTCACCGCAACATCGATGGCCTTCATCTTCCCCTAGAATGTCTTGACTCGGGCAAAGGCCATCCATGCACCCTCGATGCACACCGACCGCTTCACAGCGTCGATACGTGGCACCGCATCAACAAGCCGCTGCACCAAGACAAAGTAACTATTCGGAAGAGGCTCAGTTGGCCACAACCGGATTATGATGTTCTTCATGGCGGCGCCGGATATCCTATGAAGCTCGGCCCATTGGGACATCTGTTCATTCAGCAACAGAGGGCGCTTCGACGCGCCTAATTGTGACCAGAAAAACTTCTCCGTTGTGATGCGGAGCATCCCAAGATCATCCCCATGGATGCACCTACACCTCCAATGACACAACTTGGACCAATGACACGAGCCCAAGCCAAAGCTATCGAAGATAAGGTGAACTCACTCCTCTCCGAACTTCCACTTTCTATGCATGAGACATGGCTACTACCTAAGTCCGAGGTGTTGTGCATGATTAGGCACCAAGAGGGACCTCCCGAAGATGCGGAGAACCAACGGAAGGAGCCAAGAGCATCTCCCAGGCCCCGGACATCCGGCCAAGTCCCCGGACGTCCGACCCCTGGAGCGTCTTCCACTACAGCAGCCCAGCCGCAGAAGGCTACAGGTCCCGGACCTCCGGCCCCGGCATCCCGGACATCCGGCCTCTCCCGAGCCCCCGGACATCCGGCCACCGGCCCGGAAAACCCGCCCCTCCGAAGCCGAGAGAAACAAATGCCACCGCTCCAGCCTGGACATCCGCCCCCCCAGCCCGGACATCCGGCGTCGCCTGAAAGCCCGGACATCTGGCCCGACCAGCCCGGACATCCGGCCTCCCCTGTCTGCGCACAGTGAAGGGCCGAGGCCCATGTATCCCTTCTCCCCCTAGCCTATATATACTCCACCCCATACAACTTTCTAGGGTTAGCAAAGTATTAGCTCATATTTTGTGTGAGAGCTTTGCTCATCCACTTGGTTACCTTCTCCTCAGAGATTCGAGTCTCCACTGGACAAGATCCCCCAAGCGGATTCAAGACCCCTCTTTAGGGAAGAACATCAAGACCTCCTCATGGAGAAGAACCGGTTACCCTTTTGTATCGTCCCTAGTTGATCGTGGATCGTTTATCTTACTTTATGTACTCGAGGATCTAGCCCATGTGTGACTTGTTCTTGTTAGTTTGAGTGTTCCTCTCGTGTTTTCCCTTGTGATTTCCCTTGTTCCCCTCTTTGTGTTCCTCGTGTCCTTCGCGGGATCCGCTCCTTTCGTGAAAGATCGAGCGATTAGGGTTCTACCCTACATCATCTTGGTATCTAGAGTCACGTTGATCACGATTTCGGAGCCTCCCTGTTGTGTTTCTAGCCTTGTTTTGTTGTTTTTCATCCTAATTCGAAAAATCCCCACCAAAAATAGCCCCAATTTTTTTGATTTGTTGGCGTGTTGAGATTTTGTTGGTTTGGATCCATGGATTTGCTTTGTTTTGAGTGGGTCTAGCTTTCCATCCTTTTTCTCCCAACTTCCATCCACAAATTCCTCTGAATTTCGCCCTGATTTAACCTCTCCTTGCGGTGTTCATCCTGTTCGTCCCCGGATCCAGAGCCCGGACATCCGGCCCGTCCAGCCCGGGCATCCGTCCCCCGGACATCCGGCCTTCCACCCGGACATCCGACCCCTGGCAGCAACATCTCCATCCACCGCCCCGTTTTCCGCCCAATTTCCATCAAATTTTGTTCCGGTGCCCACCATATACCAACCACTTCTGCATACCTCCACCACTTCCGCATATCCCAACCATTTTTGGACCGTTTCGCTCTCCGACACATTTGCTACTTCGAGGTTTGAGAATTTGAGTTGCGGTACCGTATCCTTTTGTGTTTCGGCTATCTTGGTACGGTTTGACATCGACATCACTGCCGCTCATCTTCGGCACGGATGTGTCCTACATCGTCATCAACAACGACCACCTCGACTACACCTTGGTATTCGTGCCACCATTTTGACACCATACCGGAAGCAAGACCGGTAACCTCATCTTGGTATTGGACATATCACTCTTGCCATTACATTGATAGCCATCATAGCCTTACTCCTTTGCGTTGCTTACCCATCGAGACTAGCCATTGAGTATTGCCGGCAACAAGACTTGTGCACATCAGTGATCATACTTCCCGTAGCATACATACATCATTGTTGCATATATTGGTATCATCTCTTTTGTCACAAAGTTGTCATCGCATACTCATTTGCTATCTTGGTTCGTCAAGCATTGCATGAGAAAAGAGCTCAAACATCAAAGTGCCAAACAAGCTTTTAAGCAAAGAGAAAAGATAAGCAAAGAGCTTTTAAGCAAGAACCATAACATCTTACAACATTAAGATTGTCATACTCGATCACCTTGGATCATATCATAGCAACACCTTGCATACAAAATATTTGGGATAGAAGTCGTTGCATCTTTGCTAAGTAGGTTGTGCACAAGTTCTTGTATCCGCCTATTGTGCAATCGTGCTAGCGTCTCTCTAGTGTTGTGCAACAAGAGCATTTTTGTGGATTCCACATTTTGGCTCACCCGTGGTTGCACAACCCCACTTATCTTTTTGCGCGCGTGTTTCCGTGAACCTTATATGCTTGGTCTACTTGTTACATTGCATCTTGCGAATCTTTTCCAACATTATTGAAGCTCACTTACAATTGCATCAAATTTTTGTGCCACCATCCTAACCAAGCTCCACCAAAAGCTTTTACTTGTGTAGGTGTGAGAAACCGACAAGAACTAGTACCAATTGTGCTATTTCCTTGTCCTACATTGGAGTGATCCTCGATCCACTTTCAACTTCGGTCAAGGTACATTTGGTATTCGTTCTTCTCTTTATACCACTCACATTTGTTTTGGAATGATGGATAGGCCAATTAATTCTACCAACCCACTCTTCATGGAGCAAGACGATAACATGAACTCTTTCGTTACCAAGAGTCACCTCTTTGGTGCACAACGTGCTTTGCATCAATAGCAACAAGCTATGAGTGAAAGCATCGACAACCTTACCGCCGACTTGCGACTTTCCGAGCAGTGTACAAGGGACTACTTCAACCACAAGCTCGACGATCACAAGCAAGAGAATGACGCAAGGATGGACGAAATTCGTGCTTTGTTGGTCAACCGCTCGTCTTCCACTTCAAGAAGGAGCCGTTCAAGCCGCCACTCCGACTTCACCGTCTCCGGCTCAAGTACACCAACATCGAACACTCTTCGCCGGGCCGCGCGCACCGATCGTCAAGCAAGCCTCAATCCGCTACCCGACACCGACTCTCAAGAGCGCCGACAACGTCAAACTCAAGAGGCCTTTGCGCTAGCATGAGAACGGCAATGACAACGCCAACATGAAGAGGAAGAGTGAGCGCGTCTACACCAAAATGATCAAGATGCCGAGGCACAACGTCAAGAACAACAACTCCGTGATGCTCAAGCACTTGCGGCGCAACAAGCTCTACGCGATTCGAGTCGAGCCGTTGCCGACCGACGCCGACAAGCCCGTGAACAAGAGGAAGCACTTCACGAAGAAATTCAAGAACGAAGATTTCAAGCTCGCGTGCATCGTCAAGTTCCTCCTCGAGCTCGACAAGCTCCTCCACAAGCTCGCCAAGAACAACAAGTCAATCTAGAGCATGAAGACAATGGAGATCCTCCATGACAAGAAAAACATGACGATAACAACCCTCCGCGCCAAGAGCACCACGAGTTGCACAATCATCAACAACATGGGCGTCATCATACCCAAACCCAACACAATGAAGAGCAACATTATGGCAAACTCAAGTTCACCATGCCCAAGTTCCACGGAAGCGATGACCCCGAAGAGTACCTTTATGGGCATTGAAGGTTGACAAGATCTTCCGTTTGCACAATTATGAAGAAGAGAAGAAGATCGCGATGGCATCCCTTGAGTTCCAAGAATATGTCCTCATTTGGTGGGAACAAATCATAGAGCTCCGAGAGGCAAGAGGTGAACCACCCATCACTACTTGGGCGCAAATGAAGGATGTCATGAGAGCACGCTTCGTACATACCTACTACAACCGAGACCTCTTCAAGAAACTCCAACAACTCAAGCAAGGAACAAAGAGCGTTGAAGAATACTACAAGGATATGGAGATTGCAATGATAAGAGCCAATGTCACGGAAGATGATGAGAAAACAATGGCACGTTTCTTGAATGGACTCAATCATCCCATCAAGAAGATCGCCGACTTCCAACCATACTCAAATCTCATAGAGCTAGTGCACCAAGCTACCAAAGCGGAACGCCAAGTGCAAGATGATTTCAAGTACGACAAGTTCTCATCCAAGTCCTATGGGTTCTCCAACAACCAAGCTTCAACGACTCCAACACCAACTACAAAGCCTTCTTCTACCAACATCGACAAGTCGACTTCCAAGAAAGCTTCGTCAACTACAAGCCATCCTACTACGAGCAACTTCAAGCCGAGAGCTTTTCATCATCATCAACCCCAACCGATGAGACCGTCAAGACGAGTTCCTTCAAGTGTTTCACTTGCGGAGGCCGAGGCCAAAAGTCCTACGAGTGCACCAACAAAGAACCATCATCTTCAACGACGATGGCACTTATGACTCCATGAGAGAAGGTGAAATGGAAGCCCTCGATCAAGTCGCCATGCACCGCCAAGTGAACAATGAAGAAGAACAAGTCTTTTGCGATGAAGACTCAAGTCCCGCACTTGTTGTCTCCAAAGTCTTGACACTTCAACATCACCAAGAAGAAGACCAACGATGCCACATATTCCACACCAAGGCCGGCATCAATGGATGATCCGTCAAGGTCATCATCGATGGAGGAAGTTGTCATAATCTCTCAAGTGAAGAACTTTGCTCCAAGCTCCAATTGCCCAAGACGAAGCATCCACATCCATACATAGTGCAATGGCTTAGTGACTTCGGCACCATCCAAGTCGAGCACCGAGTACAAGTCTCCTTCAAAATCGGCGCCTACGAAGACACCTTGGAGTGAGACGTTGTTCCTATGACCGTTTTTCATCTTCTCCTTGGATGGCCATGGCAATTCGATAGAGGAGTCGTCCACAACAGCCGAACGAACCACTACATCTTCAAGATGAAGGGCAAGGAGTACGTCCTCCGTCCAATGTCGCCAAGTCAAGTGATCACCGACAAACAAGCCACCCATCGTGGAGATCATAGTCAGAGAGCGAGCCATCAAAAAGAGAGTGAGCGCCACAAGCCAAAATCGAGTGCCTCCACGATGAGCGAAAACAAAAACCTAGTTCTATTTGCCACCAAACGTGAGATAAGAGAAGTGTGTGAGAAGCCATCTCGTGTCCTACACTACGTCCTCATGTGCAAGGACAATGCATCACAATCTAACACTTCTCACACTCTTCCTCTAGTGTTGTCTTCTCTTTTGCGGGAATTTCAAGATGTTTTCCTCGATGAGCTACCTCCGGGTCTACCTCCTCTACGAGGCATTGAGCACCGAATCGACCTCATCCCTGGAGCACCTCTTACGAACAAAGCTCCATACCGTGTTAACCCCGATGAACCAAAAGAAATACAAAGGCAAGTAAAGCATCTCATAGACCATGGACATGTGCGTGAAAGTTTGAGCCCTTGTGCTGTTCCGGTCATTCTTGTGCCAAAACGTGATGGTAGTTTTCGCATGTGCTCCAATTGTAGACCTATCAATGCTATCACCGTTCGCTATAGGTATCCCATTGCACGCCTAGATGATATGCTTGATGAGCTTAGCGGTGCACTACTAGGGAAAACCCTAGCAGTAGCGCTGGTTTTGTACTCACTAGTAGTGCGGGTAGGCGCGCTACTAATAAGGCGCTACAGCTATTGCTTAGCAGTAACGTGTGCCCACACGCGCTACTGCTAGGACAAATAGCTGCAGCGTTTGTTTACTCCCACGCTACTGCTAATGTAACTACTGGCAGCGTGTTTTCTCTGAATCGCTACTAGTATTCTTTTTTAGTGTATTTATGCGCCATCGTACAAATATTGGTACAATACCAGTTATGAGGTTTACATCATTATGTCCATAACAGTGTGTCAAATGAAGGTGGATTAGGTTCAAGTGGAGGCAATATGTGGTGCATGTCAAAAGTATACTACTAATCCAAACTTGATCAGTTTGGACTAGTAGTACTTTCGATGTGCACCACATGTTGCCTCCACTTGAATCTAATCCGACAGCACAAGCTATTTAATCATCATCATAGTCATTACCACCAACAGTATTTATTTAATCACCACTAACACTAGCTAATAATAATCATCATAGTCATTACGACCAACACTAGCTATTTTATCATCATAGTAATAGTGTAGCACATCATCATCCTCAAACTCATTTCTATCTAGCTAATCACTCATGCTGCTCTCTCCTAGGTAAAATAACATAAAACATGTGTAGCTCTCCTCCTTGATCAAGTTGGAGCATGCAGATGAACCTGTCTCCTAATCATCGGTAGCGCATCTGTTTGCTGCCCCCCTAGTACTTCTCTGCGCTTCTCCATCACATATTTGGTCCAGTCTTGCACTATTAAGCATCTGTCGCTAATCTTGAATGCACTAAAGTAATCTGTAGGATATCTTTGCCATAAGCTAATAATACTCATGGTACCTTTAGTCTTGATCCCATAAGGTACAACATTCATCGAGAGTCCCTGTTGAAGAACATCATATGGTAACATACTTAGCAATGAAGTTTAGCTTCAAAATAATGTATGGAAAAGATGCACTGAGGACAAATAATAAAAATCTTACCATCCTTCCTAAATAGATGTGACTGTAGTTCATTACGAACACTATTGGTCGCACGTTTTCAGTACTAACATTTCTAAATGCAGGAAAAAATTTTGTCTTGACAGTATCAAGATCCTCAAGCCATGAAACATAATGACTTAGCTCCTCACAGTTTAGTTCAGCCTCGGGACAGTAGTAGGTCCTGTCTACCAAGCGCTGGACATGTTTGCTTGCACCAAAATAAGCTGACAATACAAATTAGTTGTCAACTATTTTTGAATAAACAATATCAAAGACATAAATATGGTTGAGAAACTTACATAATGGTATAACTGGAGGTGTCTGCACATCCACCCAGATGTCGGTATTACCTTCAATATCATCTTCCGGACGAATATCAAAGGTGATAATCATATCAGGCTCAAATTCATAAGTCTTGCGTAGTGCTCGCCATGTTTTGCATCCAAAATAGGTGTAGTCGTCTGAATTGTATAATTTTGCATCGAAATATAACCATGCTCAGTCTTCAAGTAAACTTTCTTTTCCTCCATAGTACGACTGAAACCTATCTTATCCAATACAAAAACTCTTGCATGGAAGGGGATATGCTAGTAGAATAGTAACAAAAGACTTTTCATGCTTAATGTCATGCTTAAATTATAAGTTGAAGCAAATGTCATGCTTAATTATGAAAAAAGACTTGTCGTTGTGACTTACTGTATCCACTTCGAATTTCTCGTCCAACTTGATGCTGAAGCGCCTATCATCATCTAGGAAGATTCCATCGCACAGGCCGCGCTCGTCTTCACAGTATTTGCAAATACCGAAATCCTTTTCGTCGTCAGACATTTCCTATGTTCATAGTTAAAACATTAATTGAAAATCAATCGAAGACAACTACCAGGATAATCAACACACAAATCCAGGGCACTCGATATTTTCTACATCTTCTGGCACAAGTCATGCCAAAATTCACGGAAAAATCCGGCACGACCTTTGCTAAAATAGGACATATCGAGCGCCTGAAATTTGTCGGAACGGAAATGAATCAACACTCTGGCAAAACATAGGCCACTCGGAGGTGTAACCTGCAAACATGACCGACCACTTGGGCAAACACATATCCTATTTCAGCAACACAAGATATACATTTCAAAATATCTTATAGGACTCAAATTAGCATGCATTCAATAAGCAAAAGTAAATCATCTCAAGCATCCATACATCGTCGAATATTATCACTAATACATCCCGAATAGTGTCATACATATAACATCACTAATACAACTAAAACCCTAGCACACGACGGGTATCGGCGTGGGCGGTGGACACCCACATAGAAGGAACCATCACGGGATCATCCTCCTTACTGACATGGTGACGCACCACCTCCGCGGGGTCCTCGAGCCTCTGGACCGTCACTGGCCCACGTGACCACCACCAAAGAAGGTTCGGGTCAATGACAGGCTGGCTCCTCACCATCCTGCGCCCCCCGGTAGGTAGCGCCTCCCAGTACCACCCCGGCGGAGCCCAGTCCCGGACATGGCCCATCTGGTCAAGCAGGTGTCGTCCTCTGCCGACTCGACGACGAGGATGCGGGATAGGCATCGTCCACGTCGATGCGGGAAAAATTTCTTTAACTAAAAAAATAGCAAGAAGTTCTTATTAACTAGTTCTATTAATTCAACTAGTTCTTATTAAAAATAAACTTACTATAAATAAAAATAAACCAGTACCTAATTAGTACCTAGTTCTTACTAACTAATTAGTACCTAGGAACTACTGCCCTAATTACCATCTAATTTGATGAAGCTAGCAGTGGAAAGTGGTAGCGGATATTCCAATTATCCAACTATAAAGTGAAATAAGTGGTCAAATTTTACTCGTTTTATGATTCATCTTAGAAATTTGATTCATTTCCACCCTTACATGAACCCAAACTCATTTGAGCCGCATCCGCATCCGATTCGTTTCCACCCTTACATGAACCCTAACTAATTTGATGCAACTAAAATATAAAGAAACCCTAGGCAGAGGTAGGGGAGAGGGAGGAGCAGGCGTGCTCACCTCGGGTGCCTGGGATGAGGGAGGGGCAGGCGGCGTCGAGGTTGGGGTCGGGGCTCGGGCGCGCGGCGGATGGCGGCGTCGAGGTCGGGGTCGGGGATGGCGTTGAGGTCGGGGGCGGGGGCGGCGTTGAATCTGGGGTCGGGGGCGGCGTAGAGGGTGTGCGGAGAGCGCGCGGCGGCCGACGGGCGACAGCGGCGGTGAGGGAGTCCTGGATTAGGGGGTGTTCGGATAGCCGGACTATACCTTCAGCCGGACTCCTGGACTATGAAGATACAAGATTGAAGACTTTGTCCCGTGTCCGGATGGGACTTTCCCTGGCGTGGAAGGCAAGCTTGGCGATGCGATATTCAAGATCTCCTACCATTATAACCGACTCTGTGTAACCCTAACCCTATCCGGTGTCTATATAAACCGGAGGGTTGTAGTCCGTAGGGGAGAATCAACTCCATACACAACAATCATACCATAGGCTAGCTTATAGGGTTTAGCCTCCTTGATCTCGTGGTAGATCTACTCTTGTACTACCCATATCATCAATATTAATCAAGCAGGAGTAGGGTTTTACCTCCATCGAGAGGGCCCGAACCTGGGTAAAACAAAGTGTCCCCTGTCTCCTGTTACCATCCGGCCTAGACGCACAGTTCGGGACCCCCTACCCGAGATCTGCCGGTTTTGACACCGACATTGGTGCTTTCATTGAGAGTTCCTCTGTGTCGTCGCCTTTAGGCCCGATGGCCCCTTCGATGTTCAACAACGATGCGGTCCAGGGTGAGACTTTTCTCCCCGGACAGATCTTCGTCTTCGGCGGCTTCGCACCGCGGGCCAATTCGCTTGGCCACCTTGAGCAGATCGAAAGCTACGCCCCTGGCCATCAGGTCAGATTTGGAAGCCTAAATTACACGGCTGACATCCGCGGAGACTTGATCTTCGACGGATTCGAGCCACAGCCAAGCGTGCCGCACTGTCTCGATGGGCATGATAAAGCTCTGCCGCCGAACAGCGCCTTGGAGGCCGAACACGCATTGGTTCCGACCATTGATTTGAACCCACTACGCCAATCGAGGATGAGCAGTTGGACGTCACCTCAGGGGCTGTGATCCCAAAAGCGATCGAGCCGAACGCTAGCCCCGCACTCTGCACAGCCCGTGACTCCAAGGGCCCGGACTCCATCCCGGACTCCGAAACCCCCGCGCCCCTACCAATCGAATTCAATTGGGCGCTGATGATGGAGTTCACCGCCATAGACATCTTTCAGCACTCGCCCTTCGGTGACATCCTGAATTCTCTAAAGTCTCTCTTGTTGTCAGGAGAGCCCTGGCCGGACTACGATCAGCAAGGATGGGATGCGAACGATGAAGAAATCCAAAACCCACCCACCACCCACTTTATAGCCACTGTCGAGGATCTAACCGACATGCCTGACTTCGGCTCCGAAGACATCGACAACATGGATGATGATGGAGGAGATATCGACGAACCAACGCCCATAGGGCATTGGACAGCCACCTCATCTCACGATGTGTACATGGTGGACACCCCTAAGGGAAGCGACAACGAGGAAAAAGGGGACGGGACGAGAGATCGACCCCCCGAAAAGCAATCAAGGCGTCGGCGCAAACGCCGGCCCAAGCCCCGCCTCGACAAAAACCCAGCCATAGAGCAGGACGAGCCAGTAGACGACGAGCAGGACTTAGAGCAACCGTCCGAATAGGGCAACACAGATAGAGAAACCGAACATCCCTCCCCCGGCGAAAACAGCATTTCGGATGACCTCATGCCAAATAAACCTATGGAGCAGAAAAATCTCCATGAGAGGCTCGTTGCAACTGCACGCAGCCTAAAAAAGCAGAAACGGAAGCTAAAAATAGCGGAAGATGTGCTCCGAATCAGATGGAGAAAGGTAATCAATGCCACAGATAAGTACAGCGACAGTCGCCGCACTAAAAGCTATCCGAAAAGAAAGCTACTGCCTGAATTCGACGAAGAGGCCTCAGAACCCTCGCATTCAAAAAACGAAAAAGCCGCACGGTCGGATAGACGGCCCCATAAAGAGACAAGCGGCGCCGCACCTAAATCGGCATGCGACCCTCTTAAGGATTCGCATCATGGCCCAGTCAGGTCCATTTATGGGCCAAGAAAGCAAGCTCTCGTAAGCAACGCTATGAAGCCATCATCAGAGTCCGGCATACCCAAATACAGGGGTGCCGCACACCCCCTATGTTTCACCGATGAGGTCCTGGACTACGAATTCCCAGAGGGATTCAAACCCGTAAACATAGAGGCATACGATGGTACAACAGACCCTGGAGTCTGGATCGAGGATTATATCCTCCACATACACATGGCTAGAGGAGATGATCTCCATGCCATAAAATATCTACCCCTCAAGCTTAAAGGGCCAGCCCGGCATTGGCTTAAAAGCCTTCCCGAAAACTCAATTGGTAGCTGGGAAGAGCTCGCGGATGCTTTCCGAGCAAACTTTCAAGGGACCTATGTCCGCCCTCCGGATGCAGACGATCTTAGTCACATAACTCAACAACCCGGAGAATCAGCTCGGCAGTTCTGGAATAGATTCCTCACTAAAAAGAATCAGATAGTCGACTGTCCGGACGCCGAAGCCTTAGCAGCTTTCAGACATAACGTCCAAGACGAATGGCTCGCCAGACACCTCGGCCAAGAAAAGCCAAGAACAATGGCCGCACTAACAAGCCTCATGACCCGCTTTTGTGCAGGAGAGGACAGCTGGTTGGCAAGGTGCGGCCCCAGCGACCCAAGTACATCCGAAACCAGGGATGGAAACGGAAGACCGCGACACAACAAGGACCGTCGCCGGACTAAGGACAAATGTCCAAAGAGCACGGCAGTCAATGCCGGATTCAAAGGCTCACGCCAAAATCAGGAAAAATCGCCCCCCAGGATAACAGGGACGATCCATCCAACTTAAATAAAATCCTGGACAGGATATGTCAGATACACAGCACTCTCGGGAAGCCTGCTAACCATACCCACACAGACTGTTGGGTCTTCAAACAATCCGGCAGACTCAATGCCGAACGCAAGGGGCTCGACACACCAAGCGAAGACGAGGACGAACCCCAACAGCAGAGCACCAGGAAACAAAAGAACTTCCCACAAGAAGTAAAAACAGTGAACTCACTTCACATAACAAAACGTGCGGTGCCCGTAAAGGTATGCACCACACGACCCATCCCCAAAGGATCCTGCCACTAGTTGTCAAAACCGATCACCTTCGATCAGCTAGATTACTCTAGGAATATCAAGAATGTAGGATGGACTGCCTTGATACTCGATCCAACAATTGGCAGACTCAAGTTTTCAAATGTCCTTATGGACGGCGGCAGCGGACTAAACCTGATATATCAGGATATAATACAGCACATGGGGATAAACCCAGCAAGAATCCGCCGCAGCAAAACCTTCTTTCAAGGGGTAATACCTGGTCCGGACACCCATTGTACGGGTTTTCTCCGGCTCACAGTCACATTCGGCTCTGCCGATAACCTCCGTCGCGAAAAGCTGACCTTCCACATCGTCCCGTTCTCAAGTCGCTATCAAGCACTACTGGGACGTGAAGCTTTCGCTCGATTTAACGCAATACCACATTATGCATCTCTTACGCTTAAGATGCCCGGTCCACGAGGCATCATCTCTTTGATGGGGAAGCACTATAGTGCGCCTCCCCAAGCGGAGGACAGTGCGGCCGCTTTAACAAGCCCCACAGCAAAATGGCCTCACCGGCCAAAAAACTTCAAAATAGGTCATTTAAAGACCACGAACGCGGATAGACGAGTTCGGTGCAGAATCATCATTGATGCAGGCCTAGAAGCCATATACCCCCGCACAAGGGGCTCCACGCATATACAATAAGAGACAATAAAGCTCAAAATTCCATATCTTACTTTATACTTTGCTTATTTTAAATTTCTTTCCTTTTTCTGCCCGACCCGTTTTCAACTCAGTTCCTCTCTTTTACAGATGAACGTCGTGCAGCGCCCGTCCAGGATACGGCACAACGGAGGCACAGGCACAGACGTGCAATGAACGTCGTGCGGCGCCCGTCCAGGATACGGCACAACGGAGGCACAGGCGCAGACGTGCAGTAGGGACCCGTCCTAAAGGATTCTTTTTAGATTAAGACCCTGCGTAAACCCTTTTTACTATCTCTTGTTGCTACACATCCACTGGTTTTTCTTTCTAATATAACCAAGGAGGAGGCTGGCGTCTTGGCATGTGGCCACGTCAGAATTTTTGCACGTACCTGGACACTAGGGGCTTTTTCAATAAAGAGTGTTGTTTGGCCCGCACTCATAAAGACCGAACACCTTAGGGAGTGTTCGGCGTCGCGAGTTTTGGCATTATATGCATCAGCTCCGAATCATGTCTTTGGTCAAATGTTGGGTTGCCCGGCTCCTGAGTTTGGCTACCTTATGTTCCACTTTATCGTCTAAGGTAGCACCAGGAGAACTACTGTGATTGTGCCGCCGGATCGGCCAGGGCGAGCACCTCAGTAGAGAAAGCCGAAAACTGACTGTCATGATGTAGTGTGAGACTGGTCAGCCACTCGATGACCGATCGGAATCTATCGGATTCCTCCGCTTTGACGAAGGACCGCTTCCCGGTCAGGCACATACGCGCCCGAATTCGGACGAGCGCAGTTGCCACCAAGGAGCTACCTAAAGAGTCTCATTTTCAAACTCCTATGGCTAAGTGAAAGTGCTAAAGCATTATAGTACGGTTGCCTGGCCCGCTACACTATCACCTCCTTTGTAGGACCAAGACGGTGGGTTAAGTGTGAGAATGCGTCTTCTGCGAGCACCCCCGCACTATGTGCGTGGGGGCTAAAGCCAACGACTGCCATCTTTCAGATTCTATACATATATATATATATATTAAAACGGCCGATTAGAAGGTGTTTACAATACTTGGAGGCACAAGTATAAAATAAGCCACTACAGTTTATCAAAATATTACTTCATAATTACATATGCTATCTTAACATAGCATCTTTCGGGCACTGCGTCTCTATTACACGAGCGCCTTCAAGAACTTCTTGAAAATAGTGCTCCGAAGGTACTCGGCTTTGGTCCGAATCTCGGGACGCAACAACAGTGGCCTCCATCTCTGCCCAGTATGTCTTAACACGGGCAAGAGCCATCCGTGCGCCCTCTATGCATGCTGACCTCTTAATTGCATTTATACGCGGCACCGCGTCAAGGAATTGCTGCACCAAGCTGAAATAGCTCTCCGGCTCCGATCTCCCCGGCCACAGATGATCCATGACGTACTTCATGGCGAGTCCGGACAACCTATTCAGTTCGGCCCATTGAGCCAAACGATCATCCACTGCCAATGGCCGCTATGGATTATGAAACTGCCACCAGAAAAGCTTTTCCACTTCGCAATCTTTCTGATCTCGAAAGTGTTCGGTCGCATCAGCGGCACTTGTTGCCAAGTCCAAATAGGTGTCCTTCAAACTCCACATCCGGTCCAACGGAGCAAACTTCGGATCACAAAACTTCCTCCGCAGCATAAAGGGCTTTCCAGTCGTAATCTGTTCGGCCTGACGTAGCTCCTCTTTCGTAGCTCTCATCGCAGAGCGAGCGTCCCTGGCATCGGCAACGGCCTTTTCTAAATCCGTCTGTTTTGCCTGGTCTTCTTTTTCAAGAAGTTTGCAACGGTCGGTAGCGCTTCTTAACTCTTCGGCCATCTCGGCCATCTCCTCTTTGCTTTGGCAATGAGCAGCCTGTTCGGCTCTCAGCTCTTCAAGGGCCTCCTTGGCAGCCGCATCGCTTTTTCTGGCTTGCTCCTTCGCTCGGGCAAGTTTTGCCCTAAGATTCTCCACGGCGGCCGCACCATCTGCGTCAAGCACACACATTGTAAGACACTAGCATAAAGCTCCTCTTACCTGGCACCGCCCGAAGAATTCCATACCTTGAGCCTCATCAAGCCGCTTATTGACAAGCGCGATGTCGGCATCCGCCACGTCCAGTTGTCGCTTTAGTTCGGCCACATCATTAGTCCGGCTTGATTCCGGACACCTCACCACCTTCATTCAAAGGCGACATCTTAGACCTGGGATTATGATCCTCTACGTGCCGTCATTTCTTGACAACACGCAGAGTCTCAGGGGCTACTATCTACACAGGGCGCATCTTATTTATGCGCAACTAACAAAAGTGTACATTATCTAACGTACCTCAAAACCCGTTAGTAAACTTTTGACGGCCTCATGCAATCCGTTTTCCGCGGATGAAATCCTTTCAATCACCGTGCCCATCAATGCACGGTGCTCCTCTGAGATAGAAGCTCGCCCCAGCAGAATCTTTAGCTCCTCCGACCGAGCACCAAACGGTGCCGGACTTGTCCTATGGCCCCTTTCGAAGGCCGAATGCGGAGAACCTCGGGGGACCGCACTGCTGCCTTCCGCCCCTGCCGGATTCGGGGAAACTCTCCGCGATGACACCTCAGGGTCGCCCGCCTCGCTAGGCGGCACGGCAGGGGGAGGCGTCCCGCTCTCCATCATCTCCGGAAGAAGATCCCCCGAAGACGAGCTCTGCTGAGAAGGGCTGAGGTCCGAGCTGCAAGGTAAAATTTCGGTTAGTCTTCTCAGATATAAATCAAAGATTTCTCTCATCCCTCAAAAGAAACACCTCTCTCTACTTACGGATCGCTGGAGGGCCGATCCCCTTGAGGGCATAGTCCGGCCGAGGAACTCCCTGACGCCGGACCCTCTGACGAGGATTTTCTCCCCTGTTTCGAGACCACGGTTTCCGGGTCGTCAGAGGCGGCTCTCTTCTTCCCCTCGGGAAAGGAATTGTCGGTTCCTCCCTTCGGAGCAGCCTCCTTCGAGGAGGCCATAGCTTCCTTGTCCTCCCCCGCCAAAGGCATTGTCTCCAGCATCCTGACCAGCACAGGATCCGGCCTGGTTTCAAGAAGGGGAGCCGGACACCTGATCAGCTTTGCCTTCGCTATCCACTCCTGCTCAAAAGGACGGCTCTTTTAGGGGCAAGTTTATAATGATTATACGGATAGAAGGTCCGGGCACGAGGTCGCTTACCTGAGTATCCGGGTGATTGCAGCTTAGACCTGCGTCCTCGGTTAAATCCGGACACATCTCTTGTGATTCGAAGAACAGTCTATACATCTCCGCGGGCGTTGCGCCCATGAAGTTCTGGAGAGTTCGTGGTCCCTCTGGATTAAACTCCCACAGGCGAAGGGGGCGACGTTTGCCGGGCAGTATTCGGCGAATGAGCATGACCTACGTCACCTTGACCAGGTTGAGGTCTCCTACTAGGAGATCCCTAATGCGGCCCTGCAACAGGGGCACGTCTTTGGATAACCCCCAATCTAATCCTTTGTTGACCCATGATGCCAGCCGTGGTGGGGGACCCGAGCGAAAGGCAGGAGGCACCGCCCACTTGGCGCTCCTGGGAGCGGTGATATAGAACCATTCTCGTTGCCACAAGCCGAGCTCCTCTTGAAAGAAGCCCTCGGGCCATGGAGCATCAGCATTCTTACTTATGACAGCGCCTCCGCACTCTGCATGCCGTCCCTCGATCATCTTCGGCTCCACTCCAAAGGTCTTGAGCCACAATCCGAAGTGAGGGGTAACACGGAGGAACGCTTCGCATACCACAATGAATAAGGAAATATGGAGGATGGACTCCGGAGCTAAGTCATGAAGTTCCAGCCCGTAATAAAACAGCAGCCCCCTCACGAAGGGATCCATCGGGAAGCCTAACCCACGAAGGAAGTGAGACATGAACACTACGCTCTCGCCAGGCTGGGGACTAGGAATAGCTTGCCCTTGAATAGGCAACCTATGCGGGATTTCGGCGGTCAAGAACTTAGCCTCTCTCAACTTTAGCACGTCCCCCTCCGTGACGGAGGAGGGCATCCATCGGCCCTGGAGGTCGGAACCGGACATTGTCGAAGGTCCGAAGCGCCTGGAATCTGAAGCCTAGGGTGTTGGCACTCGAGGCGACGGGCGAACTCGTCTGAGATTGAAAAAGGGAGTAAGGCCTTGGTCTCTTTATAAGAGGTTGAATACCAAGAGCCCTCCCCATAACCGTTTGGGACTCGCCTTTAATTGAGAAAACATGCTAACGGGCACGATTGGGTTACCCACGTCCGTATTGATGAGGATCCCGTAAAGGGGGGGCACACGATCTCTGCTTTGACCAGACGTGCCAAGGAAACCGCCTCGCAAAACATGCTGAGGTGGAAAAGTGAAAATGATTCGAGTAAGGGACTTGGCTGTGGTGTGATGGTGCACTGCAGAATACGTCAGCAGATTTGATTTGTGTTAATATTATTCTCTCTATGGAAATATGTGGAAACTTATTTAATAGAGCCGGACACTACTCTTGGTGATTACAATCTTCTATGAAGGACTTGGAGGAGGAACCCGCCTTGCAATGTCGAAGACAATTTGCGCGTCGGAGTCGTCGTCATTGAAGCCTGGTTCAGGGGCTACTGAGGGAGTCCTGGATTAGGGGGTGTTCGGATAGCCGGACTATACCTTCAGCCGGACTCCTGGACTATGAAGATACAAGATTGAAGACTTCGTCCCGTGTCCGGATGGGACTTTCCTTAGCGTGGAAGGCAAGCTTGGGGATGCGATAACCAAGATCTCCTACCATTGTAACCGACTCTGTGTAACCCTAACCCTGTCCGGTGTCTATATAAACCGGAGGGTTGTAGTCCGTAGGGGAGAATCAACTCCATACACAGCAATCATACCATAGGCTAGCTTCTAGGGTTTAGCCTCCTTGATCTCGTGGTAGATCTACTCTTGTACTACCCATATCATCAATATTAACCAAGCAGGAGTAGGGTTTTACCTCCATCGAGAGGGCCCGAACCTGGGTAAAACAAAGTGTCCCCTGTCTCCTGTTACCATCCAGCCTAGACGCACAGTTCGGGACCCCCTACCCGAGATCCGCCGGTTTTGACACCGACAGGCGGCGAGAGTGGAGAGCTGGATTTGGGGGAAGTGGCCGTGGGGAAGGACGAACCCCGTGGTTAAGTCAGAAGTAGCAGTACCGCGTTCCAGAAAGCGCACTACTGCTACGTTAGCTATAGTGCGTTTTGGGATACACGCTACTGATACTCCTTTCTCTTTTTTCCCCCTTTTCATTTAGTTTTCTTCACATTTTATTTTTTTTCCTTTCACCTTATTCTATTTCTTTCATTTTCAATTACCTTTCTATGTGCTTTCCATTTAATTTTATATCCTTTAGCAGTAGCGAGTTTAGACTAAAACGCGTTGCTACAAAGAAAGTAGCGGTAGCGCGGTTCGATATAGGTTGCTACTACTATGTGTAGCCTATCGGCTAAGCCATGGGAATTTTAGTAGTAACGTGTTTAGAACAAGACGCGCTACTGCTAAAACTTTATCTACAGCGCGGTTTGCACAGGCGTGCTACTGCTACTTAGCACCAGCGTGCTTCTTTGACCCGCGCTACTGCTAAAGTTTTGTGTATAAGGTTTTCCTAGTAGTGGTGCCACTATATTTTCCAAAATTGATCTTAAGAGTGGTTACTATCAAATCCGCATAAAAGAGGGTGATGAATGGAAAACCGCCTTCAAAACCAAATTTGGTTTGTATGAGTGGTTCGTCATGCCTATGGGTCTTTCGGAAGCACCTGGCACTTTTATGCGCCTTATGAATCATGTCTTTCGCCCTTACATTGGTATATTTGTTGTGGTCTACTTTGATGACATTCTTGTGTTTAGCAAATCTATCAAAGAGCATGTCACCCATGTCCGCACCATTTTGCAAACTCTTAGAAAAGAGCGCCTCTATGCTAATATGGAGAAATGCCATTTTGGTGTTGATAAGCTCGTTTTCTTGGGTTTTGTTGTTTCTTCTAAGGGTGTTCATGTTGATGAGTCCAAGATCAATGCTATTAAGACTTGGCCGCAACCAACCAACTTGCTTCAAGTGCGTAGTTTTCTTGGCCTTGTGGGTTTCTATCGTCGCTTTGTGAAGGATTTTAGCACCATTGCTTCGCCTTTGCATGCTTTGAGCAAGAAGAATGCGCCTTTTGTTTGGGGACCATCCCAAGATACCGCATTCAATGAGCTTATGAATTTGCTTACTCATGCTCCCGTGCTGGCTTTACCCAACTTCGACAAACCTTAAGAAATTCATTGCAATGCTAGTGGTAATGGCATAGGAGGTGTGTTAACGCAAGAGAAGCGCCCCATAGCTTACTTTAGTGAGAAACTTTCCGGAGCGCAACTCAATTACCCCATCTATGACAAAGAGCTATATGTTTTAGTCCGCGTTTTGCATGAATGGGAACATTATCTTCGTCCCCATGAGTTTATCATTCATTCCGATCATGAGACTCTCAAGTATCTTAAGGGACAAACAAAGTTGAACAAGCGTCATGCTAAATGGAGTGAATTTATTGAGTCTTTTCCCTATGTCATCAAGTACATCAAGGGTAAAGAAAACATCGTAGCGGATGCTCTTTCCCGCATATGCATGCTTGTCACGCAACTTGAGTTAGATGTCATTGGCTTCGAGCATATCAAAGACTTGTATGAGCATGATGCAACTTTTGCTACTCCTTATGCCAAGTGTTTGTCGAATACATCTTGGGAACGCTATTACATCAAAGACGGCTATCTTATGAGAGCTAACAAACTTTGCATCCCCGAGTCGTCTCTTCGTTTGTTGCTTTTGCAGGAATCGCATGGAGGAGGCTTAATGGGACATTTCGGACGTGACAAGACGTTCGCCACGCTCTCGAAGAACTACTTTTGGCCAAAGATGTTTCGGGACATCAATCGTTTCACCACCCGATGTTCTACATGTCACAAATCTAAGTCCAAAGCTCAATATCATGGCCTCTATATGCCTTTACCAATTCCATACCAACCATGGGAAGACATTAGCATGGACTTTGTACTTGGTTTGCCTTGGACTTGAAATGGGAAAGATTCCATATTTGTCGTTGTGGACCGTTTCTCAAAAATGGCACATTTTATTCCTTGCAACAAGATAGACGATGCTTCACATGTTGCAAATCTCTTTTGTAGGGAAATATTGCGTCTCCATGGTGTGCCAAACACCATTGTCTCGGACCGCGACATCAAGTTCCTTAACTACTTTTGGAAGACCCTATGTGCCAAGCTCGGTATCAAGCTACTCTTCTCCACGGCGTACCATCCTCAAACCGACGGCCAAACGGAGGTGAAAAACCACACACTCGCCGCTCTACTTCGAGTACTCATCAAGAAGAACATCAAGGAGTGGGAGGAGTGTCTACCCATCGCCGAGTTCGACTACAACCGAGCAAGACACTCAACAACCAGCAAGTCCCCTTTCGAGGTCATCTACGGATTCAACCCTTTGTCACCATTGGATATTCTACCTCTACCACTCCAAGAGCGAATCAATTTAGACGCAAGTGCATGAGCGACCCATCTCAAGAAGGTGCATGAAGATACAAGAAACACCATCGAGCGCCAAGTACAACGCCATGCGACCAAGCTCAACGTCAACAAGCACCCTGTGATATTCAACATTGGAGACCTCATGTGGCTACACCTTCGCAAGGACCGCTTTCCCCAAGAACGTAAGTCCAAGATTTGACCACGTGCGGATGGACCATTCAAGGTGCTTGCATGCTACAACAACAACTCTTACAAGATCGACATCCCTCGTGACAAGTACTCTGTGAGCGACATCTTCAACATCAAAGATCTCTCGCCCTACCATGGTGATGAGGATTTCAATCCGAGGACGGATCTTCCCCAAGGGAGGGGAGATGATGCGGAGCATCCCAAGATCATCCCCATGGACGCACCTACACCTCCAATGACACCACTTGGACCAATGACACGAGCCCGAGCCAAAGCTATCGAAGATAAGGTGAACTCACTCCTCTCCGAACTTCCACTTTTTATGCATGAGACATGGCTACTACCTAAGTCTGAGGTGTTGTGCATGATTAGGCACCAAGAGGGCCCTCCCAAGGATGCGCATGAAGATGTACAAGTCCCCAAGTCCACGGATGAGGAGAACCAACGGAAGGAGCCAAGAGCATATCCTAGGCCCCGGACATCCGGCCAAGTCCTCGGACGTCCGGCCCCTGGAGCGTCTTCCACTACAGCAGTCCAGCCTTAGAAGGCTACAGGCCCCGGACATCCGGCCCCGGCAGCCCGGACACCCGGCCTCTCCCGAGCCCCCGGACATCTGGCCACCAGCTCAGAAATCCGGCCCCTCCAAACCCGAGAGCAACAAATGCCACCGCTCCAGCCCGGACATCCGGCCCCCCAGCCCGGACATCCGGCGTCGCCTGAAAGCCCGGACATCCAGCCCGACCAGCCCGGACATTCGGCCTCCCCTGTCTGCGCACAGTGAAGGGCCGAGGCCCGTGTATCCCTTCTCCCCCCTAGCCTATATATACTCCACCCCGTACAACTTTCTAGGGTTAGCAAAGGATTAGCTCAAATTTTGTGTGAGAGCTTTGCTCATCCACTTGGTTACCTTCTCCTCAGAGATTTGAGCCTCCACCGGAGAAGATCCCCCAAGCGGATTCAAGACCCCTCTTTAGGGAAGAACATCAAGACCTCCTCACGGAGAAGAACCGGTTACCCTTTTGTATCGTCCCTAGTTGATCGTGGATTGTGTATCTTACTTTATGTACTCGAGGATCTAGCCCATGTGTGACTTGTTCTTGCTAGTTTGAGTGTTCCTCTCGTGTTTTCCCTTGTGATTTCCCTCGTTCCCCTCTTTGTGTTCCTCGTGTCCTTCGCGGGATCCGCTCCTTTCGTGAAGGAACGGGCGATTAGGGTTCTACCCTATATCACGTTGCATACCCCTCTCGTGCCTGGTAAAACTGCGCCGCATCGGAAGAACTCTTCGGCAAGTCTAAAAACTCGTCCGGAGAACTCCACAATTGATTAAGCTGAGCATAGTTTGGATCGGCAAAATTAGTTTGTAACAAAAAGGGCTTACCGGCTGCAATCTCCCCAGCTTGCCGGATCTCCTCACGAGCTGCTCTGGATTCAGACCCCGCTTCTCTCGCCTCTCGTAAGGCCTTGTCAAGTTCAGCCATTTTGGCTTCATTCTCCTTCTCAAGGAGTTCACAGCGGCTAGCATCATTTTTTAGTTCGAGCGCCATCGTGGATATCTTCTCCTCATCTTGTCGCCGAGCAGCTTGTTCGGCTTTTATTTCAGCCGATACCTTTTCGGCAGCCGCATTACTAAATCGGGCCTGCTCCTTGGCTCGGGCCAGCTCCGCCCGAAGAATTTCAACGGCGGCAGCACCATCTGTTGCCATGCATATTACAGTATATAACTTTCTGCATCATGCTTATATCACAAAAATGTATGTGAAGGGACTGCCCCGAATACATACCTTGCGATTCGTCAAGACGCATATTTATTACTGCAATGTCATCCCCAGCCACATCAAGCTTTCGTTGCAGCTCGGCAATATCTGTAGTCTGGGAAGTAGCCAGGGGGAAGCAACCTGTGTTCAAGTTAATCAGATTAGTCCTTGAATATTTCTTCTTGATCCTCCGTTCGCCTCCCATGGGATGCCAACCCGAGTCTCGGGGCTACTATCTATGCACAGGTATATTTTGCGAATAAAACACAATTGCACATATTATAGTACAAACCCCGAAGCCTCTTAGTAGGCTCGCAAAGGCCTCATTCAATCTGCTCTTCGCGGACAGGAGCTTTTCAACCACCGTGTCCATCAAGGTACGATGTTCCTCTGAGACGGACGCCTGTCGCAGCATGTTCGTCAAGATATCCGGTGCCTCTGGGTCTCCGGAGGCTGCCGTAAGAGTACGGCCACCCTTTCAAGGGATCCATTTATTCGTATCCGGTTGTATACTGGATTGTTCGGGGCCTTCATTGTTGGTCCCTGGACCCTGGCCCACCAAAGCATCACCTTCGGGTAATGTCTTCATCGTCCCTTGCACCACTTATTGGTCGGGGGAGACCCTCCGCGACGACACCTTGAAGTCGTCCGCCCTATCGTACGGAGAGGCCAGTGGGGGTGTCTCGCTTTCCATCATCTCTGGGAGAAGGTCCCCTGAGGCATAGGATTGTTGAAGAAGATTGTGTGTTGAGCTGTAAAGAATATATATTCCAGGCATTACAAGAAAAGAACGGGACATGTTTAAAATAGCATTGCTCACTTACGATTTGGCATGAGGCTTGTCCTCGTCATGAGACTGCGCTTCGACGTCCTCCTAGCCCGAGCCACCCACCACAGGCTTCTTGCTTCGCTTAGGAGCCTACTTCTCCGAATCTTTGGAGGAGGCCCTCTTCTTCCTAGGTGGGAAGGAGACAATGCCCCCCTTCACTTTTGCCTTCGGATGAGGGAAATTTGATTCCTTCGGACACAATGTCCGATATACCCTTGGAATAGGGGCCATATTTGGTCCTCTCACTCTCCGCCTCGCCCTCCTTCACAGGCATCTGGTATGGTGCCAGGGCCAGCATCCTTGTTAGAACAAGATTCGCTGGGCCTTCGGGCAGAGGGGCTGAACACATAATTAGTTCCGCCTTCTTTATCCAGCCCTGGAAGAAGACAGCTTACTCAGTACCATATTACAGTATGCATGATTAGAAAGTGTTCGGGAGCCAAGTGCTTACCGGGGTATCTGGACGGTTGAAGTTAAGGCCAGCGTCCTCAGTAGTGTTCGGCCAATGTTTCCGCTTCCTGAAAAACAACTTTCACATCCCTTCGTGTGTAGTGCCGAAGAAGTGTTGGAGGTTTCGTGGTCCTTCTGGATTAAGCTCCGACATGCGGCGAGACCTGCGCTAGCATGGCAGGATTCGATAAACTAACATCACTTGAATCACGTTGACAAGATCGATGTCTCTCGAGGAGGGTTCGGATGTGGCTTTGTAGAGTCTGCACTTCATCAACTGATCCCTAGTCCAGCCCCTTGTTAATCCATGATGCTAGCTGTGGCGGAGGGCCGGAACGGAACGCAGGTATAGATTCCCACTTGGTACTACGGGGTTCCGTGACATAAAACCACTCTCTCTGCCATTGGTTGGAGGTTTCGGTGAAAGAGCCTTTTGTCCAGGGAGTGTTGGTAGGTTTGCTCACTATAGCACCACTGCACTATGTCTGTTCCCCGTCAACTACCTTCGGCTTCACACTAAAGGTCTTGAGCCATAAGCCGAAGTGTGGGGGATTCGGAGGAAGGCCTCACATGTAATAATAAATGCCGAGACGTGAAGGAAAGAGTCCGGAGCTAGATCATGGAAATCTAGTCCATAATAAAACATTATCCCCTGGACGAAAGGGTGAAGAGCGAACCCTAGCCCTCGGAGGAAGTGGGAGATGAAGACGACCCTCTCGCCAGATCTGGGGGTCGCAATAATCTGTCCTTGAGCAGGGAGCCTGTGGTGGACCTCCGCAGTCAAGTATCTGGCCGCCCGAAGCTTTGCAATATCCTCCTCTGTTACGGAGGAAGCTGCCCATTGGCCTTGAGGGCTGGGTCCGGATATGATGGGGAGGCTTGAAGTGATGAAGTCGAACCTTGGGTGCTAGAACTCGAGGTTGGGAAGGCTGAGGAGAAGTTTGGCATAAAAAAGACGGCCCTTGGTTCCTTTATAAAGGCCGCGGGTATTGAACGCCTCCTCCTAAGCCTAAGAACCTATCTATTCCTAAGGAATCTTTCCCGCAGGATGGTTGGGTTGCCCATGCTCGCATTGATGAAAATCCCGCAATAAGGGGACACGATATGTGCTTCGACAAGACATGCCAATAAAAACCACACCCCGAAATGTGGAACAGCGGGACGGGAAACAGTTCAAGATAATGGCCGGGAAAGCGTGACGTCACATTAAGATTGTCAGCAGATCGGATTCATGAAAGGCTATACTCTCTACAGCTGTGTGTTACAGGTCCACACACGATCAATTCGTCCGAAGACTATTTTGGAGTTCAGAAGGAGGAACCCGCCTTGCAATGCCGAAGATAGAACTACGCGTCGGATACCTTGTCATTGATCCCAGGTTCAGGGGCTACTGAGGAAGTCCTGAACTAAGGGGTCCTCGGGCGTCCGGCTTGTTGGCCATGGGCTGGACTGATGGGCTGTGAAGATACGAAGACTGTATCCGTTTCCGGATAGGACTCACCTTGGCGTGGAAGGCAAGCTTGGCGACGGAATATGTAGATTCCCTTCTTTGTAACCGACCTTGTGTAACCCTAGATCCTCCCGGTGTCTATATAAACCAGAGGACTTAGTCCGGAGGGGACATACTCATTACCGTAGTCATACAGGCTAGGCTTCTAGGGTTTAGCCATTACGTTCTTGTGGTAGATCAACTCTTTTAATACTCATATTCATCAAGATCAATCAAGCAGGAAGTAGGGTATTACCTCCATAGAGAGGGCCCGAACCTGGGTAAAACATCGTGTCCCCTGTCTCCTGTTACCATCAACCTTAGACGCATAGTTCGGGACCCCCTACCCGAGATCCGCCGGTTTTGACACCAACAGTGTCTAACAGCTAGCACGCGTTGTCGTCGGTCCCGTGGAGACATTTCCCCTTCCGGCTTCTTCCCCGGTGAGTCATCCCCGTCATCGAACAATGAGCGTACATGGGCGAAATGTAGCCAACCGGCTCTGTCCGCGCCTCGGCCGCTTCCTCCCCGTGCTTCCTTGGCCGCCTCCGCCCCGTGAGACTCTCCCCTGTTTCCCCCGTCGTCTACCTTCGAGCCCATGCACAAGCACACCCGTCCGCGGCGCCTGCCACACGTCTGTGGCGACGCCAGCTCGGCCATGCCCTCGCACGACTATTTATGCCCACCTCGGCCTCGTCCGGGCTAACACTCATCCTCACCACCCCCCAAAACCCTGCCTAGCTACTTCCCCGAGCTCGAGGAGCTTCCGTTGCCCTGCATTGTCGCCATGGCCGCCTCTGGCCTCCTCCAAAATTTGTGACAATCAAGCCCTCCCCCTCCCTCCTGACCTCACCCGAGGACCGCCCGGACCCCGTAGCTCCTCCGCCACATCTCCATTCGTCGCCAGAACCTCCATAGCCTCGTCTTCATCTCCGACTGACGACCTCCTCCGACGGCGTCAGTGCTGCTGCTGCCTCGTCTCTTGTCGGTGGTCGTGACCTACCCCTTCGGATGCGGCTCTCCATCCCGAGTCCATATGTAGGAGGAGCGCCACGGGAGGTGGCCTACAGCGCCGGTGAGCCCCGCCGGAGTCGCGCCCTTGCTCTGCCCCGTCAGGCGCTGGAGCTTGGAGACGACGACGCCGCCGCCGCCCTGCTAGTTGGTCGTGGACCCATCGCCCCCACCCATCAGCCACACAATGCCTGGCCCCGCCTTGCCACGTCATTTTAGTGGAAGCAGATACTCCAGAGTGCGTTTTTGCTTTACTAAAAGCGTATTCTGGGGCTCTTCGGCTCTGAGTACGTTTCCTCTAGCCAGAAAGCGTATTTTCCTCATCCTTCCACCAAGAATACGTTTTCTCTGTTAGTAAGCGTATTCTCAGCTTTTACGCTTTCTGTTTTTCAGCCTAGGGGCCTATTTGTAGAAGTTACTTTACAGATTGGTCCCTAAACTTCGTCGGGCTATAACTTTTTGCTCGAGACTCCGATTAAGGTTAATCCAATGCTCGCATCTTCGTCTCTTCGAGCACAAACTTTTGGTATCATTTTCACTATGGTTTGACATACTGGAAATGACCATTTTACCCTTGCCCCTAATCAGCCCCCTCCGAGAGGGAACCTTTTCTGGTGATTCTTTCCGCGATCGTTTCGCACCTCTTCCCGGAGACTTCTTCACCTTGCGGGCAAGCCACAACCACCATATGCATGATAGATATGCAGTAGCATTGGTTTTCAACTTGAATCTTTAATAATTGTCTGTTCGTTTTACTACTGATGTCGTTATTTCGGTTATGCTGATGGATCGGTGGTTACCGTCATGCCATGTTTTCTTGCACTCTGTTATTATGTTCTTCATACTAGTATTACTTTAATATTGGCCATGCTGGGTAATAGTACATGTTGGTGATGGTATTCGGTGCACGACTATCGTTTGTTCCGAGTATCATGGTTGTGCATGTTCTTTTGCACCCAATTGGTTAAATGCTTGCATGGTAGTTTTGTCGTTATGTTATTTCATGGTATTTATTGTTGATGCTAGTGGTCATGTTATGCTATGAGTAGTGTTCTAGTTGTGATTTTCATGCTCGTCAGTATGCCATGCTCATCTGGATAAATGGTTAAATGTTGTTCTTATGCTCGTTGATTGTGATGCACCCCCATGCTTATGTTGATATCATGTTCATGCATTATAGTTGCATCATGTTATTTTTATCATTTCTCAGCATATTGCATTCAAGTTTAACAGGATAATAATGAACTTGAACAACTGTTGGCTGAGTCATGGTGCCACCAAATCGAGCTGACCCATGCAACCACTCTTGCCTTAAGGGGGGTCCTAACTGGGTCTACTGTCATGCCTCTCGCCGGTGCCTCCAACAAGGGAAGGTTATGCGCGGGTGCTACCTTGGCCTCGTAGGACGGCATAAGCCTTGTGTGCCCGAGTTGTTTTGCATGCTTTTGTCCCTGTTTGGGACCGTTTTTGTTTTGCCACGACGGTGGCCGTTGATGCCTTTGGTAGGCACGGGGCCACCCATGACTTAGCCCAAATGGGAGTTGGTCGGAGTGGCCGGGAGAATGTCATGGCAGTAGATCGGTTTTGTCGGAACGCCGTTGGTCCACCCGAATGGGAGTGCGAGGCCATGGGTTCTGTGGTGTGGGTACAGTGTGCTAACCTCTGCACATTGTGTATTAAATCTATCGATAGCCGCGCCCGTGGATAGGGGCCCAGTTCATAGTCAGTCACACTATGGGTCAACAGTAATAATAATAATGTGCTTAATAACTACCCTGGTTCGGTGATGAGAAAGAGATTGTTTGTGATTGAGTAAGGATCACCGTGGTATCGAGGATACCAAGTTGTTGAATATTTGTGGTATTATGCGAGAGTCAAGGGTAAAGGTCAAGCTCCTTGTGGTCGTATAATGATTACTACGGTATTGTAATACCAAGCTTGATTGGATCCTGGGATGATCATGTGATATCCGTGACGGTAAGTGATGCATGTGATGGTTACGAGGTAACCCGAGCAGAGTAAGTTGGTGCATGATAGATTCATCCTGTTGCATGCTAGTATTATCATGTTCATATGTTCATGCCATGCTCATATTATTCTAGCTTTATCATCTTGCTCATGATATATTGTTCTGATAGCGTCATGTTAATCCTTGTTAACATGTAATTGCCATGCTATAGTCTATCTTGATTGCTGTTGGTTGCTGTGAGCTTGCAAGTACATTCAATGTACTGACCTGGCATGTCATGCCAGTTTGCAGGTCATGCCGGATTTGATTACTTGTTTGCCGTGGATTCCTTGTTTGTGAGCTAGGATAAGCGTTCCAGCCAGAGTCTCTGCGGAGTGGAGTTTAGCACCGTCGTTGTTGTTCCGCTGATAGTAGTCATTCCGCTGCTTCATGTTGTTCTGCTGATTGCATGGAGCAACCGTGGCACACATAGTTTCGCCATGGCGATGTAAACCCCTTGTACCCATATAGATTGTAATAAAGAGCTAATTTGTTCTATGCTAAGCAGTGCCGTATTCCAGAAGACTTCTCCTTGATCTCTGGGCTAGAATATGGGGCATTCCGGTTTCTCTGAGCCGGGATGCCACAGGCTTGGTATCAAAGCAGGTCTGGCTGTTGGACGCCCTAGCCCGCGTGAACGTTAGAATGCGGTAGTATAGAGTTTGGTTGATTTGTTGCACTTGATTGCTGCATTTGTTTGTTGCATAGCATGCATATAGATTAATATCTAGTTGCTAATAGTTGATCTTGTGAGTGTAGGTGGTATCAGTTTCGATCCACTACCTGCACCATCCTTCTTTGCATACATGCTCTTCGGTGTTTGGCGTCATCTCTGTCCCAGCAGAGTGATGCCCTGGTGCCAAGTGTTTCAGACACCATTTGCATGAGTTATGCTCAGATATCGCGTCGATATCTTCCCGTCACCCACCAATATTATTTTGGTGATAGCCATGCTTCTATCCCGAATCGTGCCTTCCATCCCGCCATTTTGGCAACCCTTGCTGATCTTTGTTATCAGAAAAAGGGCAATTCCAGCAAGCCTAGTCTACCACTGCTACCTTACCTAGTCATCCAATTCATTGGACATGTACGGTTCCCCTTCGTGTCTTGCTACATAATCGCCATGTCCGCCCCCTATTTATTCCTCCAGTTGCAACCAGAGTTCAGCCAGCGCTTGGTGTAGCCTTGGTTACACCAACTCC
This sequence comes from Triticum urartu, assembly GCF_003073215.2. Lineage (NCBI taxonomy): Eukaryota > Viridiplantae > Streptophyta > Magnoliopsida > Poales > Poaceae > Triticum > Triticum urartu. The sequence continues at coordinate 141,746,217 of NC_053027.1, read as the reverse complement.
TTCCACACGTAGATTCACTTTCATGCACACCGTCACCGCATAATAGACCGCAATACCGGAGTTTCCGCGAGATTTGTGTGCTTAGGTGTGGATGCATATTATTGTGTAAGTAGCAGTAATATGTGATGTTGCTTGATTATTTATATTATTTGTATGCTTGTGTGCTTTTGTTTTAGTAATTTATTTTGCTTCTTTCTTTGGGCCTTCGGTGTGGAATTATTTTCCCCTTATTAAAGTTGCTCGCCAACCAACACCAGACCTGAAGAATCAGTAAGGAATTCAAATACTTGGAAGCTCAGATAAACGGAATAAAGTTATCAGCAATGAAATTTGTAATATCTCGTCTGAATGCCAAAGGAATCCTGGATGGACAGTCAGTATCATGTTTGTATTAGCATGCACTCTTTACAAAAGTACGGATTATCAAGTTTGCCTCAGGGTGCACTCTTCATGACAGAAATGATCAAATCAGCAAGAAGATCAGCTTTGTGCCAGACCAACAGTATAAACTCAGTCAAAGGAATGGTTCGGATATAAGGTTTGATTCTTCTTTGAGGATGATTATGAAACATGATATACCTGGAAGAAAGCAAGAATGTGCCATGTACTCAATACTCAGAAAGGAGGATAGTCCAGCAAACCCTGTTTCATGCAAGTAATCAAGAGTAGAGATATTAAGATGGTATGCATATGTGGTAATCAGTCTGCATATCACAATGAGAAGCTTCTGCAGCACGATACCCAGTCTTCCTCAGCAAGATACTCTCAATGCTTTCCAGCATAAGTCATCCAATCGTCCTCAGTATGGCACTAGTGCAAGATAGTACATTGTGAATTGACAACAGATGGCAGAATCAGATCCGCAACAGTTGGTCAGAAGCAAGAATCAGTCAGAACACAAGTCTGCCTCGGGAATCAGATTCTCAGATATATGTTAAGGAAGTCAGATATACACCTTAGTGTGACAAAGGACTATGAAGATTAACGACAACACTGAGCTCTATATAAGTATCGGTGAACCTAGAATACGATCCTGATGAGCCCTTGTCTATTTTTCTCTAGTGTCGGCACCACGCCTGTGATCTGAGCTGTTTTTGGCCATACGGGGTGGATGCCAACTTTATATTTCTCTATTCAACAACTGTCGCGAGTTCTGAGCTGCTTCCCAGCTGTCTCGTACAGCTGTTGAGTTTCTTTTTGTGACAATGGCCCTTTACTCTGAGCTGCTTTTCGGCTGTCTGGGGGAACTGCCACTTTCTTCTTATCAACACGGTCTCATGCTCTGAGCTGCCTTTTGGCCGTCTTGAGCTATGGTTGAGCTATTTCAGTGATGTCCCGGATCTGAGTTGTAAAGATCATTCTGGTGGTAACTGATTTATTTGTCGATTTCTTGCAAGGGTTCAGATTATCATTTCCCTACGGTCAGAACTTGAGAGGTGATGAACTTGCCATCGAAACAATATTACCATGTCAGGAGATGAGAATAAAGGTACACCTGTCAGAATGTTACACCCGACAGTATCCATGGTCACACGAAGAAGCAATATGATAAAGCTCTTTCAACCAAGGATCTAGACCAAGAAAACAACAATGAGGGAGCCAGACCAATGGTGTAGGTATGAAAATGGTTGCATGAACCATATGGTGCCGAGACCCCGGATAGTCTGAGTCAGCATCGATCATCATGAATATTCACCCAAGGGGTCTACTCAATTTTGGTAAGGAACCCATATCCAGACAACCCGCTCAGTTAACCGCATATGCTCAAGTTTGTCAGTATCGAATATCTGGGTTGTGAAGTCAGACCGAAGGTCAATTCAACAGTCTGATTCCAGTGATTATGGTAAAACATCATACATCCTACTATCCCCATGGATATACCGACAGAATGAATGATCAGTATGAGGAATAACCGTCTCGAAGCATGTGCCCTCACTTATGTGAATCACCGAAGGATAGCCTGTCTGGAAAAAAAAATTCCGCCAGAGCCACCATTAGTCAAGGATGAGGATATTATCATATAAGGTCACACCCCTTATTCTAAACATGACAAGCGACAGTAAAATATTTGGTATAAATCTGAGACTCAAGACAGTAGAACCAGCCAGGATGAGTCAGAAATTCCTGCGATGAGTCAGAATCTGTCAGGAAACGGTTATGCCTCAACTCACAGTTTGGAACCCAAAGGACCTGCATTTAGTGAAGAAACCCAATGCAAGGAATCAGAGCTTGGGTGTTCATCAGGAAAATCTTATCACCAATTCATGAAAGGTTGTCAGTACAGACACAACCATCGGAAATTACCCTCAGGTTTGTGAGACGGACATATATTTAAGTCATGGTAATCTCAGCTAAGTCAGCAGATATGAAAATAATTGAATCATGTATAAGCATGAGCAAGCAAGGTAAGATCTGTCTGAATGTGGATACAGTGAAGCAAACCATCCTAGAGCCAGGCAGTCTCGTCATATGAAATTCAGTGGGGAACAATAACTAAAGAAGGAAATAGGATACCTGAGTTGGAAACGGTTTCCTTAAGGTCAGATATATTCATACTTGTTCTCTGAGCAACCAAATCTCGAGGACGAGATTTCTTTAAGGGGGGAAGAGTTGTCACAGCCTGTTTTTTACCCTTTCTTTTTCTTTTGATTTTCTGTGGGTTTTGCTTGAATTTTCTTTTTTCGTGGCTATGTGGTCTGGAAACTATAGAAGATGACCTCTTCTTTCTTCCCAGAGTAGCTTGTCCTCCACAAACCCTTCCCAAAACCTTGCCCTTTCCATCTTGGACCAAACCCAATATTCTTCTTCTAGGGAATATTCCTTTTTCTGTTAAAGGAATAATCCTTTTACCCTAGGTTGTGAAGAAACCTATATTTCCACCACTTCTAAAATTCCCAAATAATTCTTATAAATTGTTTGGGTCATATCTTCCTCAAATATGGCAAAACTTTTCATTGCCATGTTCAAAAATATTCCACCAACAATTCCTTTCCTATTATGTCCTGAATGGCAGTTTGTGAAGCAAGTGCCATTTACCTTTGCCCAATTGACCCAAACATTTTGGACACCTTTTCATGTCCAAATAATTGCCTCATGCCAAAATGCAACTTAATTTGCCTAGAAAATATTCCTGAGCAAGTTTTCAAAGTTCCTGTCTGAGGGAATTGGTTGTGAAGGAAGTGCTAGCTAGGTTAACCCAATTGAGTTGAAATTTTGCATGGTCCTTCATAGCGCCAAGCCCTCCTCAAGATTTGAGCTCGTGCAATGCATCCGTGTGAGCTGAGTATCAAATCTTTGTTTCTGTCCAAATTTTTAGTTAGTGAAGCAAGTATATTTTATATTGCTCCATGGCTAAAAATTTTCCCAGGCCTTATCCTACCCATTTAACCTATCTCCACAAAATTTGGGTTCAATTTGTCCAGCCAATTTCTCTCAGGATTTTTCCTAAGTTTCTGTCCAGAGACGTGTTGTATGAAGGAAGTACCATTTTGGCTTGGCCAAATGGCATGAAGTTTTTATGGCACTCTCATATTCACAAAGCATCCTGCCATGATTCATTTTCAGCTCAGGTGGCTTCTTCATGTGAGTGCCCCTTCTTATTTCCCAAATCTGGCCAGTGTGGCACTTTCTACAGCAAGTGCTACCTAAACTCCTCCTCTTGAGCTTAAACCATGCCATCTTAGTCACCTTATTGAGTGATAAACCCCAGTCAAAGCTCAGTCGTGAATGCCAAGCATGTGAGTCACAGCAAAAAACAAACACCTTGCTGTGCGACTGAAACACTGCAAGCCATATTCAACAATTAAGCCCCTGTGCTCATTTCTTTCCCTCTTGGCTTTCTCCTTGCTGTGACCTATCGTGCAGACATGGTCGGCTGACCCGGGTGCAACCTCTTGCGCCAGCTCACGCGGTGACCACCGCCCTGGCACACCATGGACGCGAGTTAAGTGTCGTTTGCTTCGAGCCCCTCCTCCTCTCGTCGTCTTCGTGCGCGTTAGCGTGTCTAACAGCTAGCACGCGTGGTCGCTGTTCTCGTGGAGCCATTTCCCCCTCCGTCTTCTTCCCTGGTGAGCCGTCGCCGTCATCGAACAGTGAGCGTCCACGGGCGAGCTGTAGCCGACCGGCTTTGTCCGTGCCTCGGCCGCTTCCTCCCTGTGCTTCCTTGGCAGCCTCCGCCCCGTGAGACTCTCCCATGTTTCCCCCCGTCTTGTACCTTCGAGCCCATGCACGAGCACACGCGTCCGTAGCGCCCGCCACGCGTCCGCGGTGATGCCAGCTCGGCCATGTCCTCGCACGGCTATGTATGCCCACCCTGGCCTCGTCCGGGCTCAGCACTCATCCTCACCACCTCCCAAAATCCCGCCTAGCTACTTCCTCGAGCTCGAGGAGCTTCCGTTGCCCTCCATTTCCGCCATGGTCGCCTCTGGCCTCCTCCAAAATTTGGGACAACCGAGCCCTCTCCCTCCCTCCTGACCTCACCTGAGGACCGCCCGGACCCCTTAGCTCCTCCCCACATCTCCATTCGTCGCCGGAACCTTCATAGCCTCGTCTTCAAGACCGGCCGACGACCTCCTCCGCAGGCGTCAGTGCTGCTGCTGCCTCATCCCTCGTCGGCGGGCGTGACTTACCCCTTCGTATACAGCTCTCCATCCTGAGTCCATCCATAGGCGGAGCGCCGCGGGAGGTTGCCTACAGCGCCGGTGAGCCCCGCCGGAGTCGCGCCCTTGCTCTGCCCCGTCGGGCGCTGGAGCTTGGAGACGACGCCGTCGCCCTGCCAGCTGGTCGTGGACGGAGTGGCCCCCACCCATCGGCCACACAACACCTTGCCCCCCCTTTCCACGTCATTTAAGTGGAAGCGGAAACTCCAAAGTGCGTTTTTGCTTTACTAAAAGCATATTCTCGGGCTCTTCGGCTCTGAGTATGTTTCCTCTAGCCCGAAAGCGTATTTTCCTCATCCTTCGGCCAAGAATACATTTTCTCTGTTAGTAAGCGTATTCTTAGCTTTTACGCTTTCTGTTTTTCAGCTCAGGGGCCTATTTGTAGAAGTTATTTTACAGATTGGTCCCTGAACTTCGTCGGGCTACAACGTTTTGCTCGAGACTCCAATTAAGGTGAATCCAACGCCCACACCTTCATCTCTTCGAGCCCGAACTTTTGGTATCATTTTGACTATGGTTTGACATAATGGAAATGACCATTTTACACTTGCCCCTTGTCAGCCCCCTCCGAGAGGGAACCTTTTCCGGCGATTCTTTCCACGATCGTTCCGCACCTCTTCCTGGAGCCTTCTTCAGCCCCAGGCAAGCCACAACCACCATTTCCATGACAGCCATGAAGTAGCATTGGTTTTCAACTTGGATCTTTAATAACTGAATGGTGCGCATCGGTCCTAAACAAACGGTTTTTAACCCCTTTCCGCGACGGCATATGGAACCGTCTCCAAGTAAGTGTGGGCGATAGGGGGGTCCTTTCCACACGACCCAGAAACCATCGGGGATAGGGAGCCTTGATGCATACAGTTGTCCCTGTATAACTGTTTCCGATATCTCGAATATCGCAAACACTTCATCCTTGCTACTCGTTTGTGCTCACATTGCCATCGCAGTCGGAGTTTTGTGGTTCTGCCTAAAACTAGGCAGATTCTAGGCATGGGAGCTTTCCAGGCAGATTCTAGGCAGATTCCAGGCACGGGAGATTTACGATGCCTAGAACATCACAAATAGTTCATGATTATAAACCGTGTATGATAGGTAGACAATCACACACGTTTAGTTTTCCGGCACCGTATGTGATAGTGTCTGACATCACACATGCTTTGCGAATAACAACTGTGTGCATGCTTGGGTTGGGGAACGAAGTAATTTCGAAAAAATTCCTACACACACGCAAGATCATGGTGATGCATAGCAACGAGAGGGGAGAGTGTGTCCACGTACCCTCGTAGACCGAAAGAGGAAGCGTTAGCACAACGCGGTTGATGTAGTCGTACGTCTTCATGATCCGACCGATCAAGTACCGAACGCACGGCACCTCCGAGTTCTGCACATGTTCAACTCGAAGACGTCCCTCAAACTCCGATCCAGCCAAGCTTTGAGGGAGAGTTCCGTCAGCACGATGGTGTGGTGACGATGATGATGTTCTACCGACGCAGGCCTTCGTCTAAGCACCGCTACGATATTATCGAGGTGGATTATAGTGGAGGGGGCACCGCACACGGCTAAGAGATCAAAGAGATCAATTGTTGTGTCTATGGTGTGCCCCCTCCTCCATATATAAAGGGGGGAGGAGGAGGGGGCCGGCCAAGGGGAGGAGGCGCGCCCAAGGGGGGGGGGGCAATCCTACTCCAAGTAGGTTCTGCCCCCTTTCCAATTCCAACTAGGAGAAGGGGGAAGGAGGAGGTGGAGAGAAGGAAGGAGAAGGGGGGCCGCCGCCCCCTTCCCTTTACCAATTCGAATTGGGGCAAGGGGGCCGTGCGCCACCTCCTTCCGCCTCTCCTCTTCCACCACTTGGGCCCATGAGGCACAATAACCCCCCGGGGGGTTCCAGTAACCCCCCGGTTTCTTCGGTTTATATCAGATAACCGCCGGAACTTATCCGGTGTTCGAATATAACATTCCAATATATCAATCTTTATGTCTCGACCATTCCGAGACTCCTCGTCATGTCCGTGATCCCATCCGGGACTCCTAATTACCTTCGGTACATCAAAACACATAAACTCTTAATATAACCGTCATCGAACTTTAAGCGTGCGGACCCTACAGGTTCGAGAACTATGTAGACATGACCGAGACACGTCTCCAGTCAATAACCAATAGCGGAACCTGGATGCTCATATTGGCTCCCACATATTCTACGGAGATCTTTATCGGTCAAACCGCATAACAACATACATTGTTCCCTTTGTCATCGGTATGTTACTTGCCCGAGATTCGATCGTCGGTATCTCAATACCTAGTTCAATCTCGTTATCGGCAAGTCTCTTTACTCGTTCCGTAATACATAATCCCACAACTAACATATTAGTTGCAATGCTTGCAAGGCTTATAGTGATGTGCATTACCAAGTGGCCCAGAGATACCTCTCCGACAATCGGAGTGACAAAACCTAATCTCGAAATATGCCAACCTAACAAGTACCATTGGAGACACCTGTAGTACTCCTTTATAATCACCCAGTTACGTTGTGACGTTTGGTAGTACCCAAAGTGTTCCTCCGGTAAACGGGAGTTGCATAATCTCATAGTTATAGGAACATGTATAAGTCATGAAGAAAGCAATAGCAACATACTAAACGATCGGGTGCTAAGCTAATGGAATGGGTCAAGTCAATCACATCATTCTCCTAATGATGTGATCCCGTTAATCAAATGACAACTAATGTCTATGGCTAGGAAACATAACCATCTTTGATTAACGAGTTAGTCAAGTAGAGGCATACTAGTGACACTCTGTTTGTCTATGTATTCACACAAGTATTATGTTTCCGGTTAATACAATTCTAGCATGAATAAAAACATTTATCATGATATAAGGAAATAAATAATAACTTTATTATTGCCTCTAGGACATATTTCCTTCAGTCTCCCACTTGCACTAGAGTCAATAATCTAGATTACACAGTAATGATTCTAACACCCGTGGAGCCTTGGTGTTGATCATGTTTTTCTCATGGAGGAGGCTTAGTCAACGGCTCTGCAACATTCAGATCCGTATGTATCTTGCAAATTTCTATGTCTCCCACCTAAACTTGATCTCGGATGGAGTTGAAGCGTCTCTTGATGTGCTTGGTTCTCTTGTGAACTAGATTCCTTTGCCAAGGCAATTGCACCAGTATTGTCACAAAAGATTTTCATTGGACCCCATGCACTAGGTATGACACCTAGATCGGATATGAACTCCTTCATCCAGACTCCTTCATGTGCTGCTTCTGAAGCAGCTATGTACTCCGCTTCACTCGCAGATCCCGCCACAACGCTTTGTTTAGAACTGCACCAACTGACAGCTCCACCGTTCAATATAAACACGTACCCGGTTTGCGATTTAGAATCGTCCGGATCAGTGTCAAAGCTTGCGTCGACATAACCGTTTACGACTAGCTCTTTGTCACCTCCATAAACGAGAAACATATCCTTAGTCATTTTTAGGTATTTCAGGATGTTCTTGACCGCTGTCCACTGATCCACTCCTGGATTACTTTGGTACCACCCTGCTAGACTTATAGCAAGGCACACATCAGGTCTGGTACACAACATTGCATACATGATAGAGCCTATGGCCGAAGTAGAGGGAACATCTTTCATCTTCTCTCTATCTTCTGCAGTGGTCAGGCATTGAGTCTTACTCAACTTTGCACCTTGTAACACAGGCAAGAACCCTTTCTTTGCTTCATCCATTTTGAACTTCTTCAAAACTTTGTCAAGGTATGTGCTTTGTGAAAGTCTAATTAAGCATCTTGATCTATTTCTATAGATCTTGATGCCCAATATATAAGCAGCTTCACCGAGGTCTTTCATTGAAAAACTCTTATTCAAGTATCCTTTTATGCTATCCAGAAATTCTATATCATTTCCAATCAGCAATATGTCATCCACATATAATATCAGAAATGCTACAGAGCTCCCACTCACTTTCTTGTAAATACAGGCTTCTCCAGAAGTATGTATAGAACCATATGCTTTGATTACACTATCAAAGCGTTTATTCCAACTCCGAGAGGCTTGCACCAGTCCATAAATGGATCGCTGGAGCTTGCACACTTTGTTACCTCCCTTGGATTGACAAAACCTTCCGGTTGCATCATATACAACTCTTCTTCCAGAAATCCATTCAGGAATGCAGTTTTGACTCCCATTTGCCAAATTTCATAATCATAAAATGCGGCAATTGCTAACATGATTCGGACAGACTTAAGCATCGCTACGGGTGAGAAAGTCTCATCATAGTCAATCCCTTGAACTTGTCGAAAACCTTTTGCAACAAGTCGAGCTTAATAGATAGTAACATTACCATCAGCGTCAGTCTTCTTGAAGATCCATTTATTCTCAATGGTTTGCTGATCATCGGGAAAGTCAACCAAAGTCCACACTTTATCCTCATACATGGATCCCATCTCAGATTTCATGGCCTCAAGTCATTTTGTGGAATCTGGGCTCACCATCGCTTCTTCATAGTTCGTAGATTCGTCATGGTCTAGTAACATAACCTCCAGAACAGGATTACTGTACCACTCTGGTGTGGGTCTTACTCTGGTTGATCTACGAGGTTCAGTAACAACTTGATCTTAAGTTTCATGATCATCATCATTAACTTCCTCACTAATTGGTGTAGGTGTCACAGGAACCGGTTTCTATGATGAACTACTTTCCAATAAGGGAGCAGGTACAGTTACCTCATCAAGTTCTACTTTCCTCCCACTCACTTCTTTCGAGAGAAACTCCTCTAGAAAGGATCCAAATGTAGCAACAAAAGTCTTGCCTTCAGATCTGTGATAGAAGGTGTTCCCAATAGTTTCCTTTGGGTATCCTATGAAGACACATTTCTCCGATTTGGGTTCGAGCTTATCAGGTTGAAGCTTTTTCACATAAGCATCACAGCCCCAAACTTTAAGAAACGACAACTTTGGTTTCTTTCCAAACCACAGTTCATAAGGTGTCGTCTCAAAGGATTTCGATGGTGCCCTATTTAACGTCTGCCACTAGTCTTCAAGTTTGGTGAAGTCAACTCCGAGCCGGAGGAGATAGAAAATAAGGAGGAATGGGGCCTCATGGACATGGCCCAGAACGAGCTGGCCGCGGGGGTTGCTGCCCTCGTTCCTGTTCCAGCTCCCATCCACGCGCCCGCGCCAGCTACCATCCCCGTAGCATTGACGGACTGGTCGCCGAGCACTATCGCTGAGCTGGAAGCCGTGGGCGGCAACGAACTCTCCGCAGACCCGCGCGAGCTTGTGTACATGCCAGCGCCCGTGCTCGTGCGCGCCCCTCCACCAACCGTGCCGCCGGCCCCCGTCCATTTGGCTGCATCCACTGCGCCCGTCCGCGCCCCTCCACCCACCACGGCACCGGTCCCCGTGCGTTTGGCTGCACCCGCCGTGCCCGTGCCCGTGCCCATGCACCCCCCCTCTCAGCGGCATGGGACGCTGCCGTCGACCGCTACCTCTCAGCGGCGCCAGTTGCCGTCCACTCACGCCCCGTCTGTCAATCGCGCGATGACATGATGTTTGATTTACAAGTGAAGAACAATTTGTGTTGCCTTGAATACTTCAACAACGGCGTCCCGGAGGACGACAACGACAACGACGGCGGGGCACGCCGCCTCCGCCGCTGCCGAAAATAGTTTTTTTGGGGTTTAATACTGTATATTGAATTCTCGATCATATGAATATAAATTCACAGTGTGACTAAACGAAGATATGGTTTGAAAGAACTTGCGTTTTTCTCTCTTAATGTACAGACTTATCAAAAAATTTTCTTTTGAAAAAAAGTCAACAGTTTTTAAATATAAAACACTCATCACAAATGTTTTAGTTAGAACACCCGTATGCAAACCGACAGCTTCCCCGGGAAGCCAAGGGAAAATGTGCCGAGTAGGATTTCTGCATCCCTTCAACGCAAATGGTTGCTTTGCATGACCCGTGTGTAACCACGTACAAACAATTGGGTAAGATTTGCATATCTGTCATTTTGGGTACATTGCCATTTCTCAAACTGGAAAGTTTGACATTTTTTATCTAGTAACATTGCCATTTGTCAACCTTGTAACACTACGATTTTCAAAATATGCAGCTATAAATCACTATCACTATCTAATTTTTGCAACTCAAATCACTAGCACTGTTCATATGGACACCACTAGCAAGCGTGAGTTCATGGACGCATATGCAAATGTACCATTGATTACATATAACAAGTCATCAACCCACAACGACAACGAGGATACACGTTGGATTATAGATCATTTCCAACAAAACATTCTAGTGAAGTTTTTCTCACACAACAAATAACAAAGCAATGAAATGAACTTCAGCTCAACCACTCGTTGGCATTGGAAACGCTTGCTTTGAACCAGAAGTGATTCTCTGGGAAGGGCCGGCTACTGTCAATCTCGAGATCAATGCAGGACTGATCATCCTGGCTGAAGCGGCCTATTTCAATACCCATATTGGGACGGTAGGGAAGCATAGTAATGTCCAAGGTATAGATATAGTTGCTTCTCATAAATGGTAGTAACGTTGTGTCAACAGCTGCTGGATCGCCTTCCACCATCATTGGATAGTTTTGTCCAAGGAAGAGCTAGTTTCCTCCAAGACTTTCAATACCGAACCATGGAGAAGGTGTTGGCGCTAGTACACCAGTATCCATCCCGAATACCCTGCAACGGATGTTGGAATAGGTCTAGAGAGTGTGACCATACGAGACAACACCTGCTTCCTTAGTAACATCAGCAATGTCCCGTATACAGACAAGAAGAGGTGATCCATCAGAATAAGTTGCCAGGCGCCACTGAGTATATGGGTCCTGCTCGTCCTCATGCTCGTGAATAAAATTTTCAAATATAGGTGGTGGAATGTTCACAGGACCTTGGAAACACAAGAAGGTTAATTAGTAAAGGGAAACTAGCTAACCCGCATGCATGTGGATGAAACAATTATAATTACGGTGGAAGACATGTTGGAAATATGCCCTAGAGGCAATAATAAAATGGTTATTATTGTATTTCCTTGTTCATGATAATTGTCTATTGTTCATGCTATAATTGTATTAACTGGAAACCGTAATACATGTGTGAATACATAGACCATAACATGTCCCTAGTAAGCTTCTAGTTGACTAGCTCGTTGATCAATAGATGGTCATGGTTTCCTGACCATGGACATTGGATGTCATTGATAACGGGATCACATCATTAGGATAATGATGTGATGGACAAGACCCAATCTTAAGCGTAGCACAAGATCGTGTAGTTCGTTTGCTAAAGCTTTTCTAATGTCAAGTATTGTTTCCTTAGACAATGAGATTGTGCAACTCCGGGATACCGTAGGAATACTTTGGGTGTACCAAACGTCACAACGTAACTGGATGGCTATAAAGGTGCACTACAGGTATCTCTGAAAGTGTCTGTTGGGTTGGCACGAATCGAGACTGGGATTTGTCACTCCGTATGATGGAGAAGTATCTCTGGGCCCACTCGGTAATGCATCATCATAATGAGCTCAATGTGACTAAGGAGTTAGGCACGGGATCATGCGTTACAGAACGAGTAAATTGACTTGCCGGTAATGAGATTGAACAAGGTATTGGGATACCGACGATCGAATCTCGGGCAAGTAACATACCTATTGACAAAGGGAATTGTATACGGGATTGATTGAATCCCCGACATCGTAGTTCATCCGATGAGATCATCGTGGAACATGTGGGAGCCAATATCGGTATCCAGATCCTGCTATTGGTTATTGGCCGGAGGGATGTCTCGGTCATGTCTGCATGGTTCCCGAACCCATAGGGTCTACACACTTAAGGTTCGGTGACGCTAGAGTTGTTATGGGAAATAGTATGTGGTTACTCAAGGTTGTTCAGAGTCCCGTATGAGATCCCGGACATGACGAGGAGTTCCAGAATGGTCCGGAGGTGAAGATTGATATACTGGATGAAGGGTATTGGAGTCCGAAATTGTTCTAGGGGTACCGGGTGATGACCAGCGTGTCCGAAAGTGGTTTCGGAGGCCCCGGCAAGTGTTTGGGGGCCTTACGGGCCAAGGGGAAGGGGCACACCAGCCCACTAAGGGGCTGTGCGCCCCTTCCACCCCATCTCACGTAACTAGGAGAGCTGGGGGCGCCTCCCCTAGGGCAGCCTCCCCTCCTGGCTTGGGGGGCAAGTCTCCTAGGGGTGGGGGCGCCCAAAACCCATCTAGGGTTCCCTCCCTGGCCGCCACCCCTCCCCTAGATGGGATCTGAAGGGGTTGGCCCCCTCTCCCCTTCTCCTATAAATAGTGGGGTTGGGAGGGCTGCCAGAAATCTAGACCCCTTCCCTGGCGCAGCACCTCCCTCCTCCAACTCTTCCTTCTCCTCCGTAGAGCTTGGCGAAGCCCTGCAGGAATACCACAAACTCCACCACCACGCCGTCGTGCTACCGGAATTCTCCCTCAACTTCTCCTCTCCTCTTGCTGGATCAAGAATGAGGGGACGTCCCCAGGCTATACGTGTGTTGAACGTGGAGGCTCCGTCCGTTCGGCGCTAGATCAGATCTTCCGCGATTTGAATCGCCGTGAGTACGACTCCATCAACCGCGTTCTTGTAACGCTTCCACTTAGCGATCTTCAAGGGTATGAAGATGCACTACCTCTTTCTCGTTGCTAGTATCGCCTAGATTGATCTTGGTGACACGTAGGAATTTTTTTGAATTATTGCTATGTTCCCCAACAGTGGCATCATGAGCTAGGTCTATGCGTAGATTCTATGCACGAGTAGAACACAAAGCAGTTGTGGGCGATGATTTGTTCAATTTTCTTACCGTTACTAGTCTTATCTTGATCCGGCGGCATTGTTGGATGTAGCGGCCCGGACCAACCTTACACGTACGCTTACGTGAGACTGGTTCCACCGACTGGCATGCACTTGATGCATAAGGTGGCTGGCGGGTGTCTGTCTCTCCCACTTTAGTCGGATCGGATTCGATGAAAAGGGTCCTTATTAAGGGTAAATAGCAATTGGCATATCACCATTGTGGTTTTTGCGTAGGTAAGAAACGTTCTTGCTAGAAACCCATAGTAGCCACGTAAAACATGTAACAACAATTAGAGGACGTCTAACTTGTTTTTGCAGGGTTTGCTATGTGATGTGATATGGCCAAAATGATGTGATGAATGATATATGTGATGTATGAGATTGATCATGTTCTTGTAATAGGAATCACGACTTGCATGTCGATGAGTATGACAACCGGCAGGAGCCATAGGAGTTGTCTTAATTTATTTATGCCCTGCGTGTCAATGAAAACGCCATGTAATTACTTTACTTTATTGCTAACCGTTAGCCATAGTAGTATAAGTAATAGTTGGCGAGGCAACTTCATGAAGAACGATGATGGAGATCATGATGATGGAGATCATGGTGTCATGCCGATGACGATGGTGTTCATGCCACGCCTCGAAGATGGAGATCAAAGGCGCAAGATGATATTGGCCATATCATGTCACTTTATGATTTGCATGTGATGTTTGTCATGTTTACATCTTAGTTGCTTAGATCGACGGTAGCATAAATAAGATGACCCCTCACTAAAATTTCAAGAAAGTATTCCCCCTAACTGTGCACTGTTGCGAAGGTTCGTTGTTTTGAAGCACCACGTGATGATCGGGTGTGATAGATTCTAACATTCGCATACAACGGGTGTAAGCCATATTTACACATGCGAAACACTTAGGTTGACTTGATGAGCCTAGCATGTACATACATGGCCTCGGAACACAAGAGATCGAAAGGTCGAACATGAGTCGTATAGTTGATACGATCAACATGAAGATGTTCACCGTTGATGACTAGTCCGTCTCACGTGATGATCGGACACGGTCTAGTCTATTCAGATCATGTATCCCTTAGATGACTAGAGGGATGTCTATCTAAGTGGGAGTTCATTAAATAATCAGATGAACTTAATTATCATGAACATACTCAAAAGGTCTTTGCAAATTATGTCATAGTTTACGCTTTAGTTCTACTGTTTTAGATATGTTCCTAGAGAAAATTTAGTTGAGAGTTGATAGTAGCAATTATGCGGACTGGGTCCGTGAACTGAGGATTGTCCTCATTGCTGCACAGAAGGGTTATGTCCTTAATGCACCGCTCGGTGTGCTGAACCTCGAGCGTCGTCTGTGGATGTTGCGAACATCTGACATACACGTTTTTGATGACTACGTGATAGTTCAGTGCGTAATGCTAACGGTTTAGAATTGAGGCGCCAAAGACGTTTTTGAAACGTCATAGAACATATGATATGTTCCAAAGAGTGAAATTGGGATTTCAGACTAGTGCCCACGTCAAGAGGTATGAGACCTCTAACAAGTTTCTTAAGCCTGCAAACTAAGGGAGAAAAGCTCAATCGTTGAGCATGTGCTCAGATTGTATGAGTACTACAATCGCTTGAATCGAGTGGGAGTTAATCTTCCAGATGAGATAGTGGTGGTTCTCCATAGTCACTGCCACCAAGCTATTAGAGCTTCGTGATGAACTATAACATACCAGGGATAGACATGATGATCATTGAGCAACTCGCGATGTTTGACACCGCGAAAGTAGAAATCAAATAGGAGCATCAATTGTTGATGGTTAAACCACTAGTTTCAAGAAGGGCAAGGGAAAGAAGGGATACTTCATGAAACGGCAAATCAGTTGCTGCTCTAGTGAAGAAACCCAAGGTTGAACCCAAACCCGAGACTAAGTGCTTCTGTAATGAGGGGAACAGTCACTGAAGCAGAACTACCCTAGATACTTGGTAGATGAGAAGGCTGGCAAGGTCGACAGAGGTATTTTGAATATACGTTATATTATTGTGTACTTTACTAGTACTCCTAGTAGCACCAGGGTAAAAAAATACTGGTTCGGTTGCTAAGTGTTAGTAACTCGAAATAAAAGGCTGCAGAGACTAGCTAAAGGTGAGATGACGACATGTGTTGGAAGTGTTTCCAAGGTTGATGTGATCAAACATCGCATGCTCCCTCTACCATCGGGATTGGTGTTAAACCTAAATAATTGTTATTTGGTGTTTGCGTTGATCATAGACATGATTGGATTATGTGTATTGAAATACGGTTATTCATTTAAGGAGAATAATGGTAACTCTGTTTATTTGAATAATACCTTCAATGGTCTTGCACCTAAAATGAATGGTTTATTGAATCTCGATCGTAGCAATACACATGTTCATGCCAAAAGATATAAGATAGTAATGATAGTACCACATACTTGTGGCACTGCCATTTGAGTCATGTTGGTATAAAACGCATGAAGAAGCTCCATGTTGATGGATCTTTGGACTCACTCATTTTTGAAAAGATTGAGACATGTGAACCATGTCTATTGGTAGATATGCATGAAGAAATTCCATACAGATGGATAGTTTGGACTCACTTGAGACATGCAAATCATACCACATGGGCAAGATGACTGAAAGGCCTCGTTTTCAGTAAGATAGAACAAGAAAGCAACTTGTTGGAAGTAATACATTTTGATGTGTGCAGTCCAATGAGTGCTGAGGCACGCAGTGTATATCATTATGTTCTTACTTCATAGATGATTTGGGTAGATGCTGAGTATATTTACTTGATGAAACACAAGTCTGAATTATTGAAGGGTTTAAGTGATTTCAGAGTGAAGTTGAAGATCGTCGTGACAAGATGATAAAATGTCTATGATATGATCATAGAGATGAATATCTGAGTTACGAGTTTGGCACACAATTAAGACATTGTGGAAATTGTTTCACAACTAATACCTCCTGGAAAACCATAGTGTGATGGTGTGTCCGAACATCATAACTGCACCCTATTGGATATGGTGCATACCATGATGTCTCTTATCGAATTTCCACTATCATTTATGGGTTAGGCATTGGAGACAACCACATTCACTTTAAATAGCGCACCACGCAATTCCGTTGAGACGACACCGTATGAACTATGGTTTAGAAAAACCTAAGCTGTCGTTTCTTAAAAGTTTGGGGCTGCGACGCTTATGTGAAAAAGTTTCACGCTGATAAGCTTGAACCCAAAGCGGATAAATGCATCTTTATAGAATACCCAAAACAGTTGGGTATACCTCCTATTTTCAGATCCGGAAGCAAAAGTGATTGTTTCTAGAAATGGGCCCTTTCTCAAGGAAAAGTTTCTCTCAAAAGAATTGAGTGGGAGGATGATGGAGACTTGATGAGGTTATTGAACCGTCACTTCAACTAGTGTGTAGCAGGGCATAGGAAGTTGTTCATGTGGCACCTACACCAATTGAAGTGGATGCTTATGATAGTGATCATGAAACTTCAGATCAACTCACTACCAAACCTCATAGGTCGACAAGGATGCGTACTACTTCAGAGTGGTACGTAATCCTGTCTTGGAAGTCATGTTGCTAGACAACAATGAACCTACGAGCTATGGAGAAGCGATGGTGGGCCCGGATTCCGACGAATGGCTCGAGGCCATAAAATCCGGGAGAGGATCCATGTATAAAAACAAAGTATAGACTTTGCAAGAACTACTTGATGGTCGTAAGGTTGTTGGGTATAGATGGATTTTAAAAGGAAGACAGACAATGATGGTAAGTGTCACCATTAAGAAAGCTCGACTTGTCGTTAAGATGTTTTCCGACAAGTTCAAGGAGTTGACTACGATGAGACTTTCTCACTCGTAGCGATGCTAAGAGTCTGTTGGAATTATGTTAGCAGTTACTGCATTATTTATGAAATCTTGCAGATAGGATGTCAAAACATTGTTTCCTCGACGATTTTCTTGAGGAAAGGTTGTATGTGATACAACCAAAAGGTTTTGTCAATCCTGAAAGATGCTAACAAGTATGCAGAGCTCCAACAATCCTTCTAAGGACTGGAGTAAGCATCTCAGAGTTGGAATGTATACTTTGATGAGATGATCAAAGATTTTTGGTTTATACAAAGTTTATGAGAAACTTGTATTTCCAAAGAAGTGAGTGGGAGCACTATAGAATTTTTGATGAGTATATGTTGTTAACATATTGTTGATCAGAAATGATGTAGAATTTCTGTAAAGCATACAGGGTTATTTGAAAAGTGTTTTTCAATGGAAAACCTGGATTAAGCTACATGAACATTGAGCATCAAGATCTATAAGGATAGATCAAAAACGCTTAATAGTACTTTCAAATGAATACATACAGTGACAAGATTTTGACGGAGTTCAAAATAGATCAGCAAAGAAGGAGTTCTTGGCTGTGTTACAAGGTGTGAGTATTGAGTAAGACTGAAGACCTGACCACGGCATAAGAGAGAGAAAGGACGAAGGTCATCCCCTATGCTTTAGACGTAGGCTCTACAGTATGCTATGCTGTGTACCGCACCTGAAGTGTGCCTTGCCATGAGTCAGTCAAGGGGTACAAGAGTGATCCAGGAATGGATCACATGACAGCGGTCGAACTTATCCTTAGTAACTAGTGGACTAAGGAATTTTCTCGATTATGGAGGTGGTAAAAGAGTTCGTCGTAAAGGGTTACGTCGATGCAAACTTTCACGCTAATCCGGATGACTCTAAGTAGTAAACCGGATTCCTATAGTACAGCAGTTATTTGGAATAGCTCCCAGTAGCGCGTGGTAGTTGCATCTACAAGATGACATAGAGATTAATAAAGCACACATGGATCTGAAAGGTTCAGACTCATTGACTAATAAACCTCTTTCGCAAGCGAGATATGAACAAACCCCATGGGTGTTGGATTCATTACAATCACATAGTGATGTGAACTAGATTATTGACTCTAGTGCAAGTGGGTGACTGTTGGAAATATGCCCTAGAGGCAATAATAAAATGGTTATTATTGTATTTCCTTGTTCATGATAGTTGTCTATTGTTCATGCTATAACTGTATTAACTGGAAACCGTAATACATGTGTGAATACATAGACCATAACATGTCCCTATTAAGCTTCTAGTTGACTAGCTCGTTGATCAATAGATGGTCATGGTTTCCTGACCATGGACATTGGATGTCATTGATAACGGATCACATCATTAGGAGAATGAGGTGATGGACAAGACCCAATCTTAAGCGTAGCACAAGATCTTGTAGTTCGTCTGCTAAAGCTTTTCTAATGTCAAGTATTGTTTCCTTATACCATGAGATTGTGCAACTCCGGGATATCGTAGGAATACTTTGGATGTACCAAACATCACAACGTAACTGGGTGGCTATAAAGGTGCACTACAGGTATCTCTGAAAGTGTTTGTTGGGTTGGCACGAATCGAGACTGGGATTTTTCACTCTGTATGACGGAGAGGTATCTCTGGGCCCACTCGGTAATGCATCATCATAATGAGCTCAATGTGACTAAGGAGTTAGCCACGGGATCATGCGTTACGGAATGAGTAAAGTGACTTGCCGATAACGAGATTGAACAAGGTATTGGGATACCGACGATCGAATCTCAGGCAAGTAACATACCGACCGACAAAGGGAATTGTATACGGGATTGATTGAATCCCCGACATCGTGGTTCATCTGATGAGATCATCGTGGAACATGTGGGAGCCAATATGGGTATCCAGATCCCGCTATTGGTTATTGGCCGGAGGGATGTCTTGGTCGTGTCTGCATGGTTCCCGAACCCGTAGGGTCTACACACTTAAGGTTCGGTGACGCTAGAGTTGTTATGGGAAATAGTATGTGGTTACTTAAGGTTGTTCAGAGTCCCGGATGAGATCCCGGATGTGACGAGGAGTTCCGGAATGGTCCGGAGGTGAAGATCGATATATTGGACGAAGGGTATTGGAGTCCGGAATTGTTCCGGGGGTACCGCGCACTACTAGGAAAAGGCCTACTAATGGCGCACCGGTTTTGCCTACTAATGGCGCATCACTGGTGCGCCATTACTAGCATGCCACTAGTAATTTTTACTAATGGCGCACCATTGGTGCGCCATTAGTATAGGCCACGGTGCGCCATTAGTATAGGCCACTGGTGCGCCATTAGTATAGGCCACGGTGCGCCATTAGTATTTTTGAATTTTGAAGGCGGGAAAATAGTAGTGGCACACCATCTAACCCCCACCGTGCGCCATTGCTATTTTTGAATTTTGAATTTGGATCTGGATCGTGATTTTTTCCCATTTTTTGCTAGTTTTTTTTGCTCGTTTTTTGGCATGATGTTATTTCAAATTTTGTTCCTGTTTTTGGATCCTACGTTCTTTTGCTGTGTTCTTTTGCCGGAGAGGAGTTCGCCGGAGAGGAGGAGGAGGAGGTCACCGGAGAGGCGCTCGCCTACATCGCCGGAGAGGAGGAGGAGGTCGCCGGAGAGGAGTTCACCGAAGCATCAGAGAGGAGGAAGGAGAAACCATGAGGGAATGGGAGGAGAGGAGGGAGGAGGAGCTCACCAGAGAAGAGGGAGGAGAAACCGTGAGGGGAGGGGAGGGGAGGAGAGGAGGGAGGAGGAGGTTCCCGGAGAGGAGGAGGTCGCCGGAGAGGAGGAGGAGGTCGCCGGAGAGGAGGAGGAGGTCGCCGGAGAGGAGAAGGAGGTCGCCGGAGAGGAGGAGGAGGAGGTCGCCGGAGAGGAGGAGGGTAGTATGGTGGAGGAGAGAAGATAAGATGGAGTGGAGGAGAGGAGGAGATGGAGTGGAGGAGAGGAGAGGAGGAGATGGAGTGGAGGAGAGGTGGAGTGGAGGAGGTGCGCCCAGCCATATATACGACATAGTAATGGCGCACCGTGGGCAGGTGCGCCATTACTAACTTTTTTTTTATTTTTTTGATTTATTTTGAATTTTGAAGGCGGGAAGATACTAATGGCGCACCATGGGCAGGTGCGCCATTAGTAACTTTTTTTGACTTATTTTGAATTTTGAAGGCGGGAAGATACTAATGGCGCACCATGGGCAGGTGCGCCATTAGTAAGTTTGAAATTTTTTGAATTTTTTGCCTCTCCAGATCTTAAAAGCCCCGTATCTTTTTTTCTGTTAGGTTTTTGAGGATTTTGAAAATGTTTAACGGGGTTCCCCCATTAAATTCGGATGTAACTTTTTGAGTAGATGATTTTTCATATAAAAAACTTTTCCATCCGAGTTCGTACGCAAAAGTTATGCCCATTTTTACAAATTCTCGAGAGATTTTGCAAAAAAGTCGAAAATTCATGTTTGTAAATTTTGCTAACAACTAGACCACATATCACATGGGAATCTTATTTTCTTTTATTTTTTTGACATTTCTATCATTTTTTTTTTGAAACTGAAAAGGCGGTCCACGGGGGAGGGGGGGTGTGCATTCGGGCGAATGTTTGGGCCAAGTTACTAATGGCGCACCATGGCATGGTGCGCCATTAGTTGTTTTGAAAAAAAAATTACTAATGGCGCACCGTGGATGTGGTGCGCCATTACTAGTTCAACTAGTAATGGTGCACCACTCCCACGGTGCGCCATTAGTAGTTTTGAAAAAATTAAAAAAAAATACTAATGGAGCACCGTGGACGTGGTGCGCCATTAGTATTTGCACACTAATGGCGCACCAACACATGGTGCACCATTAGTATATAGTAATGGCGCACCACATGTCTGGTGCGCCATTAGTGTCAATTCCATCTATAGCCCTTTTCCTAGTAGTGGCCGGGTGATGACCAGCGTGTCCGAAAGTGGTTTCGGAGGCCCCGGCAAGTGTTGGGGGGCCTTATGGGCCAAGGGGAAGGGGCACACCAGCCCACTAAGGGGCTGTGTGCCCCTCCCACCCCATCTCACGTAACCAGGAGAGGTGGGGCGCCTCCCCTAGGGCAGCCTCCCCTCCTGGCTTGGGGGGCAAGTCTCCTAGGGGTGGGGCACCCAAAACCCATCTAGGGTTCCCTCCCTCGCCGCCGCCCCTCCCCTAGATGGGATCTGAAGGGGTCGGCCCCCTCTCCCCTTCTCCTATAAATAGTGGGGGTGGGAGGGCTGCCAGAAATCTAGACCCCTTCCCTGGCGCAGCCCCTCCCTCCTCCAACTCTTCCTTCTCTGTATATCTTGGCAAAACCCTGCAGGAATACCACAAACTCCACCACCACGCCGTCGTGCTGCTAGAGTTCTCCCTCAACTTCTCCTCTCCTCTTGCTGGATCAAGAAGGAGGAGATGTCCCTAGGCTGTACGTGTGTTGAACGCGGAGGCGCCGTCCGTTCGGCGCTAGATCGGATCTTCCGCGATTTGAATCGCCGCGAGTACGACTCCATCAACCGCGTTCTTCTAACGCTTCCGCTTAGCGATCTTCAAGGGTATGAAGATGCACTCCCTCTGTCTCGTTGCTAGTATCTCCTAGATTGATCTTGGTGACACATAGGAAATTTTTTGAATTATTGCTATGTTCCCCAACAAGACAAACATACCGAAATCATCAGGATTCCATGCAAAAACAGTGTCCCGAGTGGTGGCAGCGAACACAAGACCCTCGTATTGAATTGCATCATAGTACTCATCAGTGTACAGAAATTGATTTTTGAGCAATATCCATCGAGTCGAACCATGAAGGACGGCAACAAGCTTGTCGAAGATAGCGACAACATAAGCATTCCTATAACCCCAAGAGTGGTTGGGAACTCGACAAATTGCTATCTTCCGTAGATGACAGTCAGCATGATTGTATTTGAACTCACGTAGAATACCGGTGCACTCAACCTCTGGGAAGTCGTCTGAGATTTTTCAAAGTGGAACCTTGTGACGAGTGTACACATTCACAAGTTCCTACTCGTAGTTGTACCCAATATAAACAACCCAATCTCCATTTGCGCCTGCACAAGCCTTGCCCTCAAGCGATGGCATCTTAACATGATACGTATCATTATCAAGCCGCATCAACTTACACAAGGCGAGGCTTCCCTCGTCCCCGCGCCAGTCAGCAGGGTCACAGCGAAGAATATAGGGGATATCAAATCGCTCCTAAACCATTGGTTTCCTTGTAATGATGTTATTAGTTGAGTCGAGAATGATCTTGAACGAACCTGCCATGCTAGCCGAGGTGATGATGTCGCACGGATCAATGAGTTCCTCCACCGCGTCATCATTCAGATTGGGGCAAGAACAACAGGGTCGTTTCCGGCTTGTTCCCTCCATGGAGAAGACGATTAAACAATGGCAGAAAGAAGGGTGAAGGCAAATGGAGGAGGGAGGAAGAGCTAGCATGCGACAGCAGTTCCAAAATCGAGGGGGAAAGGTGAAGAGTCGGTGGACGATTGCCACGGTACACGAAGAGGCTCCTGGGGAGCGAACGGTTTCCACAGAGGTCACACACTGATGACAAGGGCCGACTGAACCGCATGCAATCCCATCGCACAACACACACGTCTTGTTAAGTTGAACCGTTTATGTACTCTTGTGTCAACGCAAACAGTTCATTCGAGTGAACTGCATGCCGTATATCCCACACACCTTGATCTGGTCGACCGTTTCTTTTGTGTTGCCTAATCACAAATAGTTCATCCGAGTGAACCGCATGCCGTATATCGCACACACCTTTGATCTGGCTCATCATTTCTTTTCTGATGCCTAATCACAAACAGTTCATCCGAGTGAACCGCTGTGTACTACACACGCCTTCATCTGGCTGCCCGTTTATTTTGTTCCTCCTCATCGCAAACAGTTCATTGAACTGAACCGTATGCCCTTCATCGCACATGCAAATAAAACTTGAACCGTGTTTGATGCATCCGTCATCGCAAATGTTTTATACATTTCTGACGGTTTTCATACAGCATCGTTTGCGATTATGGCATCGCACATAGTTTCTCGAAAGGTCTCTAATTATAGTGTCGCGTTAGCAGCATCCTAAAGTAGTGACTGTCTGTTCGTTTTACTATTGCTGTCGTTATTTTGGTTATGCTTATGGATCGGTGGTTACCATCATGCCATGTTTTCTTGCACTCTGTTATTATGTTCTTCATACTAGTATTACTTTAATATTGGCCATGCTGGGTAATAGTACATGTTGGTGCACGACTATCGTCTGTTCCGAGTACCGTGGTTGTGCATGTTCGTTTGCACCAAGTTGGTTAAATGCTAGCATGGTAGTTTTATAGTTATGTTATGTTATTGCATGGTATTTATTGTTGATGCTAGTGGTCATGTTATGCTATGAGTACTGTTCTATTTGTGATTTTCATGCTCATCTGGATAAATCGTTAAATGTTGTTTTATGCTCGTTGATTGTGATGCACCCCCATGCTTATGTTGATATCATGTTCATGCATTATAGTTGCATCATGTTATTTTTATCATGGCTCAACATATTGCATTCAAGTTTAACCTGATAATAATGAACTTGAACAACTGTTGGCTGAGTCATGGTGCCACCAAATCGGGCTGACCAATGCAACCACACTTGCCTTATGGGGGGGGTCCTAAATGGGTCTATTGTCATGCCTCTCGCCGGTGCCTCCAACGAGGGAAGGTTATGCGCGGGCGCTACATTGGCCGGGTAGGACGGCATAAGCCTTGTGTGCCCGAGTTGTTTTGCACGCTTTTGTCCCCATTTGGGACCGTTTATGTTTTGCCACGATGGTGGCCGTTGATGCCTTTGGTAGGCACGGGGCCACCCATGACTTAGCCCAAAGGGGAGTTGGTCAGAGTGGCCCGGAGAGTGTCATGGCAGTAGATCAGTTTTGTCGGAACGCTATTGGTCCACCCGAATGGGAGTGTGAGGCCATGGGTTCGGTGGTGTGGGTATAGTGTGCTAACCTCTACAGAGTGTGTATTAAATCCATCAATAGCCGCGCCCGCGGATAAGGGCCCAGTTCGTAGTCGGTCACACTATGGGTCAACAGTAATAATAATAATGTGCTTAATAACAACCCTAGTTCGGTGACAAGAAAGAGATTGTTTGTGATCGAGTAAGGATCACTGTGGTATCGAGGATACCGAGTTGTTGAATATTTGTGGTATTATGCGAGAGTTAAGGGTAAAGGTCAAGCTCCTTGTGGTCGTATAATGATTACTACGGTATTGTAATACCAAGCTTGATTGGATCCTGAGATGATCGTGTGATGTCCGTGATGGTAAGTGATGCATGTGATGGTTACGAGGTAACCCGAGCAGAGTAAGTTGGTGCATGACAGATTCATCCTGTTGCATGCTAGTATTACCATGTTCATATGTTCATGCCATGCTCATATTGTTCTAGCTGTATCATATTGCTCATGCTATGTTGTTCTGATAGCGTCATGTTAATCCTTGTTAACCTGTAATTTCCATGCTATTGTCTGTCTTGATTGCTCTTGGTTGCTGTGAGCTTGCAAGTACATTCAATGTACTGACCTGGCGTGTCATGCCAGTTTTCAGGTCATGTCGGATTTGATTGCTTGTTTTCCGTGGATTCCTTGTTTGCGAGCTAGGATAAGCGTTCCAGCCAGAGTCCTTGTAGACTGGAGTTCACCACCGCCGTCGTTGTTCCACTGCTAGTAGCCATTCCGCTGCTTCGTGTTGTTCTGCTGCTTGCATCGAGCAACCGTGGCACGCGTCGTTTCGCTGTGCCGATGTAACCCCCTTGTACCCATATAGATTGTAATAAAGACTGATTTGTTCTATGCTAAGCAGTGCTGTCGGTGTCAAAACCGGCGGATCTCGGGTAGGGGGTCCCGAACTGTGCGTCTAGGCGGATGGTAACAGGAGGCAGGGGACACGATGTTTTACCCAGGTTCGGGCCCTCTTGATGGAGGTAAAACCCTACATCCTGCTTGATTAATATTGATGATATGGGTAGTACATGAGTAGATCTACCACGAGATCAAGGAGGCTAAACCCTAGAAGCTAGCCTATGGTATGATTGTTGTTTGTCCTACGGACTAAAACCCTCCGGCTTATATAGACATCGGAGAGGGCTAGGGTTACACAGAGTCGGTTACAATGGTAGAAGATCTACATATCCGTATCGCCAAGCTTGCCTTCCACACGCCAAGGAAAGTCCCTTCCGGACACAGGACGAAGTCTTCAATCTTGTATCTTCATAGTCCAGGAGTCCGGCCGAAGGAATAGTCCGGCTATCCGGACACCCCCTAATCCAGGACTCCCTCAGTAGCCCCTAAACTAGGCTTCAATGACGACGAGTCCGGCGTGGAGATTGTCTTCGGCATTGCAAGGCGGGTTCCTCCTCCAAGTACTTCGTAGAAGATTTTGAACACAAAGGTAGTGTCCGGCTCTGCAAAATAAGTTTCCACATATTGCCATAGAGAGAATAATATTTACACAAATCTAATCTGCTGACGTATTCTGTAGCGTGACATCACACCAAGGCCAGGTCTTTATTCGAATCATTTTACTGTTCCACCTCAGCGCGTTCAGCGAGGCGGTTTCCTTAGCACGTCTTGTCAAAGCAGAGATCGTGTCCCCTTATTCCGGGATTCTCATCATTACGGGCATGGGTAACCCAACCGCACCATTGATTACGGTGCTTGGGAGATAAGCGAGTTTTACCAGGCTAGTGGGGATGCATAGTCGCGTCCGCCCATATAAGGGAATAAGGATCTACCTTTTCATCCACGCCTTCTTCCTCCTTTGCCTATCCATTTCCGCGCACTCTAGCTCCAGCGCCCAAGTCCGCACACCCCACCTCAACCTTCTCCAGCCATGTCCGGAGCGGGAGGCAAGTGGATGGTCTCCTCCGTCATGGAGGGACACATCAAAAAACTGAGGAAGGCCGGATACTTGTCTAACGACATTGCGCACCGGCTTCCGAAGAGGGGCAGCTCATCCCCACCCCCAGGCCCCATGAGAGGGTGGTGTTCCTCCCCCATTTCCTCCGCGGACTGGGCTTCCCTCTCCACCCATTTGTTTGGGGGCTCATGTTCTACTATGGCCTGGATTTCCATGATCTGGCCCCGAACTTTGTCCTCAACATCTCGGTGTTTATCGTCGTGTGCGAGGCTTTCATCCGCATCCGCCCCCATTTCGGCCTATGGCTCAAGACTTTCAACGTCAAGCCGAAGGTGGTGCGCGGCACCCAGGCGGAGTGCGGAGGTGCCATGGTGGGCAAGATGCCCAATGTCCTATGGCTCGAGGGCTCCTTCGTGGAGTCCCTAAAGGGGTGGTAATCGGGGTGGTTTTACATCACCGAGCCGCGCGACCCTGAATGGGTCGCAGCCCCTGAGTTCCGATCCGTACCCCCTACGCGGCTAGCCTCCTG
Source organism: Triticum urartu (assembly GCF_003073215.2). NCBI lineage: Eukaryota > Viridiplantae > Streptophyta > Magnoliopsida > Poales > Poaceae > Triticum > Triticum urartu. The sequence goes on along the minus strand of NC_053027.1, from coordinate 141,719,364 downwards.
GAAAGAGACGGGCCTGTCGTGGGGTAAAAAAGGAGAGTTGACCGGACTCCAAACATGCGTCCAAACCTTGGTGGACAGGAAGCTCAAACTTGTCAACGTAGTCCAGGTTATGCTCATCCGCCGGATCCTCCCGTGTCAACAACGGGCTTTCAACCTGTGGGAGTTCGACCCGGCGCAGCACCGAACTCTGAGTAGGCTCTTCGACACGACGTACGAAGATCCCTGGAAGGTGCTTTTCAAGGGCGCCGAGGCCCCCGCATCCGCTACCGAGGATCGCGGATTCTACGCGCAGCGTCACGCTCGTGCGGTAAGCTGCTTTTACCTCTTACAGGGTATGAGTTTTTCATAGTTTGACTCCATGTAGGATCTAAGCTCCCTTACCTTTGACAGGATTGGCAGGAGACGTCCGGACAGATCAACTATCCTGCTCCTTTGCCCGAAGGCCTAGCGGACGCTCGCTTGGCGAAGCTGCTGGTTCCGGCACCCTATGTGGTGCCGGAGAAGAAGGCCAAGAAGAAGGCCACGGGAACTCGAAAGAGTGCCCGGCGCTAGGAGGTGTCAGGTTCATCATCCGACGACTCCAAGGCGCACTCCTCCCGTGAAGACGAGGAGGAGGAAGAAGAGACCTCTCCCCCTCCAGCGGGGGGAGAGAAGAAAAGGAAGGCCGCCCCAACTGGGGAGGCCGAAGGGTCCAAGAGGGGGAAGACCCTTCCTCCGGACTACTCCACCAACGCCGACGACGGCGAAGAGGAGTGGCCGCACAGGGCCAAGCCCCTGGCGAGATCGTAAGTATTCGGACACCAAAGCAATTCATAGTGTTCCTTTCTTGCACAGCTCCTCCTTACGCCGAACATGTTTATGCAGTCCGCCCAAGGCCAGGCTCGACGAGTCGTCGAGCGGCTCCCTGGATTTGTCGGATGTGAATTTGCTTCCAACGGCTACCTCCCCCCACCCTACGGACGACGCCCAGGTGGCGTCCCAACAGGTTCCAAGCCAGGAGGAGGTGGTCCTGGAGGCGCCGCAAGGCGACCTCCCGGACTCCAAGCGTGAAGGGGATAAAACCCCCAAGGGCTCCAAGTCCGGCCTTGAGCCAGACACCGCGCCGGAATCGTCAACGGTTCCGGACTCCGGTAGGCAGCTGTTGGGGAACGTGGTAATTTCAAAAAATTTCCTACGCACACGCAAGATCATGGTGATGCATAGCAACGAGGGGAGAGTATGATCTACGTACCCTTTGTAGATCGCAACGGAAGCGTTGACACAACGTAGAGGAAGTAGTCGTACGTCTTCTTCCCGATCTGACCGATCCAAGCACCGTTACTCCGGCACCTCCGAGTTCTTAGCACACGTACAGCTCGATGACGATCCCCGGGCTCCGATCCAGCAAAGCGTCGGGGAAGAGTTTCGTCAGCACGACGGCGTGGTGACGATCTTGATGTTCTACCGACGCAGGGCTTCGCCTAAGCACTACAACGATATAATCGAGGTGGAATATGGTGGCAGGGGGCACCGCACACGGCTAAGGAACGATCTCAATGATCAACTTGTGTGTCTAGAAGTGCCCCCTGCCTCCGTATATAAAGGAGCCAAGGGGGAGGGGTGCGGCCAGCCCTATGGAGGCATAGGAGGAGTCCTACACCTACCGGGAGTAGGACTCCCCCCCCCCAATCCTATTCCAACTAGGACTCCCAAGGGGGAAAGAGGGAGAGGGGTGGCCGGCCACCTCTCCTAGTCCTAATAGGACTAGGGGAAGGGGGGAGGCGCGCAGCCCTTATGGGCAGCCCTTTCACCTTTCCACTAAGGCCCACTAAGGCCCATATGACTCCCGGGGGGTTCCGGTAACCTCCCGGTAATCCGGTAAAATCCTGATTTCACCCGGAACACTTCCGATGTCCAAACATAGGCTTCCAATATATCAATCTTTATGTCTCGACCATTTCGAGACTCCTCGTCATGTCCGTGATCACATCCGGGACTCCGAACAACCTTCGGTACATCAAAATGCATAAACTCATAATAACTTTGATCGTAACGTTAAGCGTGCGGACCCTACGGTTCGAGAACAATGTAGACATGACCGAGACACGTCTCCGGTCAATAACCAATAGCGGGACCTGGATGCCCATATTGGCTCCTACATATTCTACGAAGATCTTTATCGGTCAGACCGCATAACAACATACATTGTTCCCTTTGTCATCGGTATGTTACTTGCCCGAGATTTGATCGTCGGTATCCAATACCTAGTTCAATCTCGTTACCGGCAAGTCTCTTTACTCGTTCCGTAATACATCATTTCACAACTAACATATTAGTTGTAATGCTTGCAAGGCTTATGTGATGTGTATTACCGAGAGGGCCCAGAGACACCTCTCCGACAATTGGAGTGACAAAACCTAATCTCGAAATACGCCAACCCAACATGTACCATTGGAGACACCTGTAGTACTCCTTTATAATCACCCAGTTACGTTGTGACGTTTGGTAGTACCCAAAGTGTTCCTCCGGTAAACGGGAGTTGCATAATCTCATAGTTATAGGAACATGTATAAGTCATGAAGAAAGCAATAGCAACATACTAAACGATCGGGTGCTAAGCTAATGGAATGGGTCATGTCAATCAGATCATTCAACTAATGATGTGACCTCGTTAATCAAATAACAACTCATTGTTCATGGTTAGGAAACATAACCATCTTTGATTAACGAGCTAGTCAAGTAGAGGCATACTAGTGACACTTTGTTTGTCTATGTATTCACACATGTATTATGTTTCCGGTTAATACAATTCTAGCATGAATAATAAACATTTATCATGATTATAAGGAAATAAATAATAACTTTATTATTGCCTCTAGGGCATATTTCCTTCAGTCTCCCACTTGCACTAGAGTCAATAATCTAGATTACACTGTAATGATTCTAACACCCATGGAGTCTTGGTGCTGATCATGTTTTGCTCGTGGAAGAGGCTTAGTCAACGGGTCTGCAACATTCAGATCCGTATGTATCTTGCAAATCTCTATGTCTCCCACCTGGACTAGATCCCGGATGGAATTGAAGCGTCTCTTGATGTGCTTGGTCCTTTTGTGAAATCTGGATTCCTTTGCCAAGGCAATTGCACCAGTATTGTCACAAAAGATTTTCATTGGACCCGATGCACTAGGTATGACACCTAGATCGGATATGAACTCCTTCATCCAGACTCCTTCGTTCGCTGCTTCCGAAGCAGCTATGTATTCCGCTTCACATGTAGATCCTGCTACGACGCTTTGTTTAGAACTGCACCAACTGACAGCTCCACCGTTCAATGTAAACACGTATCCGGTTTGCGATTTAGAATTGTCCGGATCAGTGTCAAAGCTTGCATTAACGTAACCTTTTACGGTGAGCTCTTTGTCACCTCCATATACGAGAAACATATCCTTAGTCCTTTTCAGGTATTTCAGGATGTTCTTGACCGCTGTCCAGTGATCCACTCCTGGATTACTTTGGTACCTCCCTGCTAAACTTATAGCAAGGCACACATCAGGTCTGGTACACAACATTGCATACATGATAGATCCTATGGCTGAAGCATAGGGAACATCTTTCATTTTCTCTCTATCTTCTGCAGTGGTCGGGCATTGAGTCTTACTCAACTTCACACCTTGTAACACAGGCAAGAACCCTTTCTTTGCTTGATCCATTTTGAACTTCTTCAAAATCTTGTCAAGGTATGTGCTTTGTGAAAGTCCAATTAAGCGTCTTGATCTATCTCTATAGATCTTTATGCCTAATATGTAAGCAGCTTCACCGAGGTCTTTCATTGAAAAACTCTTATTCAAGTATCCCTTTATGCTATCCAGAAATTCTATATCATTTCCAATCAATAATATGTCATCCACATATAATATCAGAAATGCTACAGAGCTCCCACTCACTTTCTTGTAAATACAAGCTTCTCCGAAAGTCTGTATAAAACCAAATGCTTTGATCACACTATCAAAGCGTTTATTCCAACTCCGAGAAGCTTGCACCAGTCCATAAATGGATCGCTGGAGCTTGCACACTTTGTTAGCTCCCTTTGGATCGACAAAACCTTCCGGTTGCATCATATACAACTCTTCTTCCAGAAATCCATTCAGGAATGCAGTTTTGACATCCATCTACCAAATTTCATAATCATAAAATGCGGCAATCGCTAACATGATTCGGACAGACTTAAGCATCGCTACAGGTGAGAAAGTCTCATCGTAGTCAACCCCTTGAACTTGTCGAAAACCTTTCGCGACAAGTCGAGCTTTGTAGACAGTAACATTACCGTTAGCGTCAGTCTTCTTCTTGAAGATCCATTTATTCTCAATTGCTTGCCGATCATCGGGTAAGTCAACCAAAGTCCATACTCTGTTCTCATACATGGATCCCATCTCAGATTTCATGGCTTCAAGCCACTTTGCGGAATCTGGGCTCACCATCGCTTCTTCATAGTTCGTAGGTTCATCATGATCTAGTAGCATGACCTCCAGAACAGGATTACCGTACCACTCTGGTGCGGATCTTACTCTGGTTGATCTACGAGGTTCAGTAGTATCTTGATCTGAAGTTTCATGATCATTATCATTAGCTTCCTCACTAACTGGTGTAGGTGTCACTGAAACAGTTTTCTGTAATGTACTACTTTCCAGTAAGGGAGTAGGTACAGTTAACTCGTCAAGTTCTACTTTCCTCCCACTCACTTCTTTCGAGAGAAACTCCTTCTCTAGAAAGGATCCATTCTTAGCAGCGAATGTCTTGCCTTCGGATCTGTGATAGAAGGTGTACCCAACAGTCTCCTTTGGGTATCCTATGAAGACACATTTCTCCGATTTGGGTTCGAGCTTATCAGGTTGAAGCTTTTTCACATAAGCATCGCAGCCCCAAACTTTAAGAAACGACAACTTTGGTTTCTTGCCAAACCATAGTTCATACGGCGTCGTCTCAACGGATTTTGACGGTGCCCTATTTAACGTGAATGCGGCCGTCTCTAAAGCATAACCCCAAAACGATAGCAGTAAATCTGTAAGAGACATCATAGATCGGACCATATCTAGTAAAGTACGATTACGACGTTCGGACACACCATTACGCTGTGGTGTTCTGGGTGGCGTGAGTTGCGAAACTATTCAGTTTTTCAAATGTACACCAAACTCGTAACTCAAATATTCTCCTCCACGATCAGATCATAGAAACTTTATTTTCTTGTTACGATGATTTTCAACTTCACTCTGAAATTCTTTGAACTTTTCAAATGTTTCAGACTTATGTTTCATTAAGTAGATATACCCATATCTGCTTAAATCATCTGTGAAGGTGAGAAAATAACGATATCCGCCACGAGCCTCAATATTCATCGGACCACATACATCGGTATGTATGATTTCCAACAAATCTATTGCTCTCTCCATAGTACCGGAGAACGGTGTTTTAGTCATCTTGCCCATGAGGCACGGTTCACAAGTACCAAGTGATTCATAATCAAGTGGTTCCAAAAGTCCATCAGTATGGAGTTTCTTCATGCGCTTTACACCGATATGACCTAAACGACAATGCCACAAATAAGTTGCACTTTCATTATCAACTCTGCATCTTTTGGCTTCAACATTATGAATATGTGTATTACTACTATCGAGATTCAATAAGAATAGACCACTCTTCAAGGGTGCATGACCATAAAAGATATTACTCATATAAATAGAACAACCATTATTCTCTGATTTAAATGAATAACCGTCTCGCATTAAACAAGATCCAGATATAATGTTCATGCTCAACGCTGGCACCAAATAACAATTATTTAGGTCTAATATTAATCCCGAAGGTAGATGTAGAGGTAGCGTACCGACCGCGATCAGATCGACTTTGGAACCGTTTCCCACGCGCATCGTCACCTCGTCCTTTGCCAGTGCCCGCTTATTCCATAGTCCCTGTTTCGAGTTGCAAATATTAGCAACAGAACCAGTATCAAATACCCAGGTGCTACTGCGAGCTCTAGTAAGGTACACATCAATAACATGTATATCACATATACCTTTGTTCACCTTGCCATCCTTCTTATCCGCCAAATACTTGGGGCAGTTCCGCTTCCAGTGACCAGTCTGCTTGCAGTAGAAGCACTCAGTTTCAGGCTTAGGTCCAGACTTGGGTTTCTTCTCCTGAGCAGCAACTTGCTTGCTGTTCTTCTTGAAGTTCCCCTTTTTCTTCCCTTTGCCCTTTTTCTTGAAACTAGTGGTCTTGTTAACCATCAACACATGATGCTCCTTCTTGATTTGTACCTCCGCAGCTTTCAGCATTGCGAAGAGCTCGGGAATAGTCTTGTTCATCCCTTGCATATTATAGTTCATCACGAAGCTCTTGTAGCTTGGTGGCAGTGATTGGAGAATTCTGTCAATGACGCAATCATCTGGAAGATTAACTCCCAATTGAATCAAGTGATTATTATACCCAGACATTTTGAGTATATGCTCACTGACAGAACTGTTATCCTCCATCTTGCAGCTATAGAACTTATTGGAGACTTCATATCTCTCAATCCGGGCATTTGCTTGAAATATTAACTTCAACTCCTGGAACATCTCATATGCTCCATGACATTCAAAACGTCGTTGAAGTCCCGATTCTAAGCCGTAAAGCATGGCACACTGAACTATCGAGTAGTCATCAGCTTTGCTCTGCCAGACGTTCATAACATCTGGAGTTGCTCCAGCAGCAGGCCTGGCACCCAACGGTGCTTCCAGGACGTAATTCTTCTGAGCAGCAATGAGGATAATCCTCAAGTTATGGACCCAATCCGTATAATTGCTACCATCATATTTCAACTTTGCTTTCTCAAGGAACGCATTAAAATTCAACGGAACAACAGCACGAGCGATCTATCTACAATCAACATAAACAAGCAAGATACTATCAGGTACTAAGTTCATGATAAGTTTAAGTTCAATTAATCATATTACTTAAGAACTCCCACTTAGATAGACATCCCTCTAATCCTCTAAGTGATCACGTGATCCAAATCAACTAAACCATAACCGATCATCACGTGAGATGGAATAGTTTTCAATGGTGAACATTGTTATGTTGATCATATCTACTATATGATTCACGCTCGACCTTTCGGTATATGCTAGGCTCGTCAAGTTTAACCTGAGTATTCTGCATGTGCAAAACTGGCTTGCACCCGTTGTAGATGGACGTAGAGCTTATCACACCCGATCATCACGTGGTGTCTGGGCACGACGAACTTTTGCAACGGTGCATACTCAGGGACAACACTTCTTGATAATTTAGTGAGAGATCATCTTATAATGCTACCGTCAATCAAAGCAAGATAAGATGCATAAAAAGATAAACATCACATGCAATCAATATAAGTGATATGATATGGCCATCATCATCTTGTGCTTGTGATCTCCATCTCCAAAGCACCGTTATGATCACCATCGTTACCGGCGCGACACCTTGATCTCCATCGTAGCATCGTTGTCGTCTCGCCAATCTTATGCTTCCACGACTATCACTACCGTTTAGTAATAAAGTAAAGCATTACATCGCGATTGCATTGCATACAATAAAGCGACAACCATATGGCTCCTGCTAGTTGCCGATAACTTGGTTACAAAACATGATCATCTCATACAATAAAATTCAGCATCATGCCTTGACCATATCACATCACAACATGCCCTGCAAAAACAAGTTAGACGTCCTCTACTTTGTTGTTGCATGTTTTACGTGGCTGCTACGGGCTTAAGCAAGAACCAATCTCACCTACGCATAAAAACCACAACGATAGTTTGTCAAATAGACTCCGTTTTAACCTTCGCAAGGGCCGGGCGTAGCCACACTCGGTTCAACTAAAGTTGGAGAGACAGTCGCCCGCAAGCCATCTATGTGCAAAGCACGTCGAGGGAACCGGTCTCGCGTAAGCGTACGCGTAAGGTTGGTCCGGCTCATCTCGTCCAACAATACCGCCGAACCAAAGTATGACATGCTGGTAGGCAGTATGACTTGTATCGTCCACAACTCACTTGTGTTCTACTCGTGCAAATAACATCAAACCATAAAACCTAGGCTCTGATACCACTGCTGGGGAACGTAGTAATTTCAAAAAATTTCCTACGCACACGCAAGATCATGGTGATGCATAGCAACGAGGGGAGAGTATGATCTACGTACCCTTTGTAGATCGCAACGGAAGCGTTGACACAACGTAGAGGAAGTAGTTGTACGTCTTCTTCCCGATCTGACCGATCCAAGCACCGTTACTCCGGCACCTCCGAGTTCTTAGCACACGTACAGCTCGATGACGATCCCCGGGCTCCGATCCAGCAAAGCGTCGGGGAAGAGTTTCGTCAGCACGACGGCGTGGTGACGATCTTGATGTTCTACCGACGCAGGGCTGCGCCTAAGCACTAAAACGATATAATCGAGGTGGAATATGGTGGCAGGGGGCACCGCACACGGCTAAGGAACGATCTCAATGATCAACTTGTGTGTCTAGAAGTGCCCCTGCCTCCATATATAAAGGAGCCAAGGGGGAGGGGTGCGGCCAGCCCTATGGAGGCGCAGGAGGAGTCCTACTCCTACCGGGAGTAGGACTCGCCCCCCCCCAATCCTATTCCAACTAGGACTCCCAAGGGGGAAAGAGGGAGAGGGGTGGCCGGCCACCTCTCCTAGTCCTAATAGGACTAGGGGAAGGGGGGAGGCGTGCAGACCTTATGGGCAGCCCTTTCACCTTTCCACTAAGGCCCACTAAGGCCCATATGACTCCCGGGGGGTTCCGGTAACCTCCCGGTAATCCGGTAAAATCCTGATTTCACCCAGAACACTTTCGATGTCCAAACATAGGCTTCCAATATATCAATCTTTATGTCTCGACCATTTCGAGACTCCTCGTCATGTCCGTGATCACATCCGGGACTCCGAACAAACTTCGATACATCAAAATGCATAAACTCATAATAACTGTCATCGTAACGTTAAGCGTGCGGACCCTACGGTTCGAGAACAATGTAGACATGACCGAGACACATCTCCGGTCAATAACCAATAGCGGGACCTGGATGCCCATATTGGCTCCTACATATTCTATGAAGATCTTTATCGGTCAGACCGCATAACAACATACGTTGTTCCCTTTGTCATCGGTATGTTACTTGCCCGAGATTCGATCGTCGGTATCCAATACCTAGTTCAATCTTGTTACCGGCAAGTCTCTTTACTCGTTCTGTAATACATCGTTTCACAACTAACATATTAGTTGTAATGCTTGCAAGGCTTATGTGATGTGTATTACCGAGAGGGCCCAGAGATACCTCTCCGACAATCGGAGTGACAAAACCTAATCTCGAAATACGCCAACCCAACATGTACCATTGGAGACACCTGTAGTACTCCTTTATAATCACCCAGTTACGTTGTGACGTTTGGTAGTACCCAAAGTGTTCCTCCGGTAAACGGGAGTTGCATAATCTCATAGTTATAGGAACATGTATAAGTCATGAAGAAAGCAATAGCAACATACTAAACGATCGGGTGCTAAGCTAATGGAATGGGTCATCTCAATCAGATCATTCAACTAATGATGTGACCTCGTTAATCAAATAACAACTCATTGTTCATGGTTAGGAAACATAACCATCTTTGGTTAACGAGCTAGTCAAGTAGAGGCATACTAGTGACACTTTGTTTGTCTATGTATTCACACATGTATTATGTTTCTGGTTAATACAATTCTAGCATGAATAATAAACATTTATCATGATTATAAGGAAATAAATAATAACTTTATTATTGCCTCTAGGGCATATTTCCTTCAGCAGCCTCCTTCCAAGAGGAGCAAGCCTACCGAGCCGGTGACCTCCGTCCAACCGGAGGCACCGGACAATTTACTATAGGTGCTTAACGGCGCCTCCATCGACGAGGAGCACCGCACTATTATGAGTGCGGTGATCCAGAAGGTTCAGTCCACCAAGAGCGGACTGACTGAAGCCTATGCCAGTCTTCTAACAGGCTTTGAGATAAGTAAAAGATATGTAAAAATATTACCGCATAGACAGTAGCCCCTGATGCTCTGTTTGGCGTTCGGAAAGAAAAGCCGAATAGAGGATCTAATAATGTTCGCAGGAGTCTAACAAAAGTAAGTCAATATGCGTATGCAGGCTTCGCTGCTAGCATCCGCCGCACTGACTACGGAGGTGGGCACGACGAAGCAGAACCTCGAACCCCTAGCCAAGCAGTAGCTCGAGGAGAAGGATGGTAAGAAATACCTTATTTAAATATGTGAAAGGTGCAATTGCAAAAAGTGACAGGATTAACGTGGCTATTGTAGGGCCCACAACTGAGGTGGTGACCCTTAAGCAAGCGCTGTTCGAGGCCGAGCAGAGGGCAGCCACGGAGCACACCGAGCGGGAGAAGCATGAGTCGCAAGTTGGCGAGGTGCGGCAAGAGCTCCAGGCTCTCATGAAAAAGCATGAGAGTTTGGAGCTTGACTCGAAGACGCGAGAGTCCGAGCTCGCGGCGTCCATTGAAGATGCCAAGTCTGCCAAGGCCGAAGCCCAGAAGGCCCTCCAGGAGGTTGAGGCAATAAAAAAGATAGCGACGGGTAAGGCATTCTTTATGCAAAGCAAGCACGTAAAAGTGAATTACTTGTTACTTACCCGAATCCAGAGCTCTCCAGGAGCATTCGCAGACCTGCCCCGTAGCGTGTCGGATGCCGCCGCCTTCTACCGAGCCGAGGAGGGAAGCTCGACGGAGAAGGTGTTCTGGTCTCAGTATGCTGAGGCCGAACACCTGGTGCCCTTAAGCGACCAGCCGAAACAGCTGGTCGAGCTCCATAAGGTGGCCGAACAGGCCATGAAGGGCCTCATAGTCCGCCTGTGGCCCGGGGAGGCCATGCCTGGGAGCTACTTCGGGCTGGTGAGGCGGCTGGTGGGGGCCTGTCCAAGGCTCGAAGTCATCAAGCGCTCCGTATGCATCGAGTGTGCCCGTAGGGCGCTTGCCCATGCGAAGGTGCACTGGGGCAAGCTGGATGCTGAGAAGCTTGTCAAGGACGGGCCACCGCCGGGCAAGGAGCATCGCAAGCCCGAGATGTATTTTGAGGGCGTTTTGAAGGGTGCCCGCCTTGTGGCGGAGGAATGTTCCATGGATGTAATTTTTCAGTAAACTCGCTCGTTTTGTCCTGTGCGCTGAAAACTTGTTCATGTGCGCTAAGCAATGCTTTTTGAATTTAAAATATTACTTTCTGTGCGGTACTTTATCAAATTTGAGAGATGGCGAGTCATCGGCTTCTGCCCCCATGGCACGAGTGTTGGGGTGTTCGGGATAAACATGAGCGCTCTTTTTCCCATTCTTGGGTCCTTTGAGGGAGGCGCTCAACACGACGAACAAGGCAATCAGACTATAATGCTTGAACACTCTCACTTAGCCATAGAATTCTATAATTTTAAATTTCGGTGAAGCCCCTAGTGTTCGGAAGACCGAGTTCGGGGCACTATCCACGCCTTGGCCGGACAAAGCCGACTCCTCGCTCTAAGCGGCATAAGTCTTTAGGGACTCGAAAACCTCTCGAACAGCGACCAGCTCTCGCCTCATCATGACGGTCAGTTTTAGCTTTCTCTACTGAGGTGCTTAGCCCAGCTCAACTAGGGCACAATCGCAGTAGTTCTCCTAGTGCTACCTTAGCCGATATAACGGAACGTAAGGTACCAAAACATAGGAGCCGGGCAAACCCAACTATTGACCCTTGACATGATTCGGAGCCGATGCATATAATGATATAAGCTCGGGGTGCCGCACTTGTGAAAGTGTTCGGACTTCTCACACCGTATTGTGGGGTACTTAAGCCCCTGGCGTATTGGCCGTACCAAAGTGTACGGGTGCAACATGTCATTAATGAACATATATTCGTAAAAAAGAGTAATACAATAATAGGCGGAAGCTATGCATTGTTTATTTAAAAAAGCTGCGATTAGAGCAAAACGATACAAATACTGCAATAAGCAAAATAGGGGACAATTTCACATGTCCTTTCTAGGGGCAAGCTGCGGAATGTTATGTGAAACGGGTATACTGCTCGTTATAGAGACCACCTTAGTGTTCCATTATGCGGCGTAGTTTTCTGCTTCCCTGGTTGTATCGTTTGTGCAGCAATTGTACTGTCGGACAAGCCTTCCGAAGAATGGAGTCCTGAAAATAAGAGAAAATTAAGAAATCGGCAGCCCCTAGTGCGGTTTAAGCCGCGTTTCGGGCGTGCCATGATGGTGCCCCTCCCCCTGTGCCCACGGTATTTCCAGAGCGTAGTTATGTACGTGCAACACTGGTTTCACAAGTTCGCGAGGGCTGGGGTTGGGGCCGCATTGCTACGCTTGCTCGGAACGTGTCCGGCGGTCTTGTTGTAGGTTACTCCGGGCGTGCTTGACGGTGTCCCACTAGTAGAAAAAGGGTCAAATGTGAAGCACATTAGTGCCGGTTTGAATTTGAGCCGGCACTAATGGTCACATTAGTGCCGGTTCCAACGGCTAGGCAGGCGGGCATCATTAGTACCGGTTCGTGGGTAACCTTTAGTACCGGTTCATGCCATGAACCGGTACTAATGAGGCTATGTCAAGCTATGGTCAGTCTGGGGCCTCCACGAAGACCTTTAGTACCGGTTCATGCCATGAACCGGTAATAGAGTTTCTTTGTAAGCTGATTTTTAGTCCCACCTCGCCAAGAGAGAGGCAGTATGAGCGGTTTATAAGCCGTGAGTGCATAGACAATGACGAAGAGTTGCAATGCTCACCTACATGTTGATTAGCTTCAAGCCTTGTGGAATAGCATAGATTGCACTGAGCTATGTGCAGTGCAGTCTACACTATTCCGAATGGCTTGAAGCAAATTAACCAGCATTGCACCTCTTTTTTCTTTTTAATAAATTATTTGAACTCCGGACTTCTTTTGTGTTCAATATGCAGCATTCAAAGCGATGTCATCAATTTCCAACATGTTCTGACATCATTTTTTGTTTTTCGGTCATTTACCTAATTGTTTAGAGAGCTAAATGACCGTGAAATTGAAAATCACTACAAAATGAATCCTGAAAATGTTGAAACTTGGCATGGTATCATCATATCACCCGCATAGCATGCACGAAAGAGTAGAGAGGGTCACGGCAAAAACTGGACGCACTTCGTGTACAAACTGGACAAACTCTTTCAGAGTATCAGGGTTTCGGACCAGAACTCATCTGTTACATGGCCACTTCAATGTTTTTTAAACTTATTTGAACTCCGGACTTCTTTTGTGTTCAGTATGCAGCATTCAAAGCGACGTCATTAATTTCCAACATGTTCTGACATCATTTGTTATTTTTCGGTCATTTACCTAATTGTTTAGAGAGCTAAATGACCGTGAAATTGAAAATCACTACAAAATGAATCCTGAAAATGTTGAAACTTGGCATGGTATCATCATATCACCCGCATAGCATGCGCGAAAGAGTAGAGAGGGTCACGGCAAAAACTGGACGCACTTCGTGTACAAACTGGACATACTCTTTCGGAGTATCATGGTTTCGGACGAGAACTCATCTGTTACACGGCCACTTCAATGTTTTTTAAACTTATTTGAACTCCAGACTTCTTTTGTGTTCAGTATGCAGCATTCAAAGCGACGTCATCAATTTCCAACATGTTCTGACATCATTTGTTTTTCGGTCATTTACCTAATTGTTTAGAGAGCTAAATGACCATGAAATTGAAAATCACTACAAAATGAATCCTGAAAATGTTGAAACTTGGCATGGTATCATCATATCACCCGCATAGCATGTGCGAAAGAGTAGAGAGGGTCACGGCAAAAACTGGATGCACTTCGTGTACAAACTAGACATACTCTTTCGGAGTATCAGGGTTTCGGACGAGAACTCATCTGTTACACGGCCACTTCAATGTTTTTTAAACTTATTTGAACTCCGGACTTCTTTTGTGTTCAGTATGCAGCATTCAAAGCGACGTCATCAATTTCCAACATGTTCTGACATCATTTGTTGTTTTTCGGTCATTTACCTAATTGTTTAGAGAGCTAAATGACCGTGAAATTGAAAATCACTACAAAAAGAATCCTGAAAATGTTGAAACTTGGCATGGTATCATCATATCACCCGCATAGCATGTGCGAAAGAGTAGAGAGGGTCACGGCAAAAACTGGACGCACTTCGTGTACAAACTAGACATACTCTTTCGGAGTATCAGGGTTTCGGACGAGAACTCATCTGTTACACGGCCACTTCAATGTTTTTTAAACTTATTTGAACTCCGGACTTCTTTTGTGTTCAGTATGCAGCATTCAAAGCGACGTCATCAATTTCCAACATGTTCTGACATCATTTGTTGTTTTTCGGTCATTTACCTAATTGTTCAGTATGCAGCATTCAATTTCCAGAAGAAAATAAATAGAAGAAAAGAAATAATGCAGAAAATAAAAAAACTATACAAAAAAATTACTCAAAAATAAATAGAAGAAAATAAATAATGCAGAAAAGAAAAAACTATATAAAAACTACTCAAAAATAAATAGAAGAAAATAAATAATGCAGAAAAGAAAAAACTATATAAAAAATTTGTTGGCGCGCTGCCCAGTGGGCCTGCCAGACCTAGGGTGTGCAAATGCAGGCCCAGAAGGGCCAGCAGGCTCACAGGGCAGCGCGCCCTAATTAATTAGGCCCAGAAGCCTGCTATATAGAGGAGTTCGAAGAGGTAGCCGCGGCTGGGTTTATAAACTAGTGCGGCTGCCCTTCGCCCGGCGAGGTTGGACTAAACTTTGGGGTGGCAGTGCGAGGCCTTTAATACCGGTTGGTGGCTCCAGCCGGTACTAAAGACCACCCTTTAGTACCGGTTGGAACCACCAACCGGTACTAAAGGCCTGCTCTTCCCGCCTCTTGGCCCAGCCAAAGTTGGCCTTTAGTACCGGTTGGTGGCTCCAACCGGTACTAAAGGCCTCTCCTATATATACAACACTTACGAAAATTCAGTTAGATCTCCCACTTCTTTCGTCTCCAACCTCTCGCGCGCCGCTCGAACCCGTCCTCGCCGCCCGTCGCCCGTCGTCCGTCGTCGTCGTCGCTGTCCCCGCCGCCGCCCGTCGTCATCGCCGTCTCGTGCCGCCGCCCCGAACGCCGCGCGCCGCCATACGTCGTCATCCCGCCACGGTCCCGTACGTCTCTCGCTCTCGCGTATACCCGCCGCGCCGCCGTCCGTCGTCGTCGCACCCGGCCCGTATGGCGGCGCCCCCGCCCGTACGTACGCCTCCGCCCCCGCCCTGTGCGCCAGCGTCCCGCTCGTACGTACGGGGCAGCGGCGTACGGGGCCGCACACATACACACATACACACACATGCATATATACATACACACTACACACACATACGCACACACACACACATTTTTTTACTTATTTTCTGTTTTTTAGAAAAGTTAATTAGATGATCGAATGTTTGATTAATGTCGAATGTTAGATGAATTAGCTAGATAGAAAATTGTCGAACTAGAGATTTGAACTAGTTGAATAATTAATATAACTAGTTTATTTTTAGTAAGAAAATTATCGAACTAGTTTATTTAGGTATATGAGATTTGAACTAGTTCAATAATTAATATAGCTAGGTTATTTTTAGTAAGAAAATTGTCGAACTAGTTTATTTAGGTATATGAGATTTGAACTAGTTTAATAATTAATATAACTAGTTTATTTAGGTATATGAGATTTGAACTAGTTCAATAATTAATATAACTAGTTTATTTTTAGTAAGAAAATGTAGGTATCTGAGATTTGATGATCTAATTAAAATATTATTTGTTAATGAGTTTTTCTGTTTATTTAATTTTTATATATTTTGAGTTTATATAAATGTTAGATTAATGTCGAATGTTAGATGAATTAGATAGAAAAGTTAAATATATAGTAATGTCAATTGTTAGAGATGAATATAGTTAGATATATTAATGTCAAATGTTAGATGAATATATATTTGGCTAGATATTAATTAATGTTAGATAGTAATAGGTGTTTAATGTTTCACCTATATGAACATAGGAAATGTCATCTGACGACGAAAAAGATTTCATTATGTGCGAACACTATGAAGACCAGCGCGGCCTGTGCGACAGAAATTTCCTTGTTGATGGTAGGCGCTTCAGCATCAAGCTGGATGAGACATTCGAAGTTGATACAGTAAGTCACTTTGTCATTTATTATTTGAATGCAAAACTTATGCTTCATTTTCTTCAACTTATAATTTTAAATTTTCACTATTCTACTAGCGCATCCCCTGCCATGCAAGAATTTTTGTCTTGGATAAGATAGGTTTTAGTGCTATAGATGATATGGAGGTAAAGAGAGTTTACTTGAAGACGGAGCATGGGTATACTTTCAACGTCAAATTATATAATGGAGACACATACACCCATTTTGAATGCAAAACTTGGCAAGCACTATGCAAGGCTTATGCATTTGAGCCTGGTATGGTTGTCACCTTTGATATTCGTCCGAAAGATGATATTGAAGGTAATATAGACATCTGGGTCGATGTGCAAACGCCTCCAGTTCTACCATTATGTGAGTTTTTCTCAACCATGCATGCATATGTTTATGTCTTTGATACAGTTTATTCAAAAATAGTTGACAACTAATTTGTATTGTCAGCTTATTTCGGTTCAAGAAAACATGTCCGGCGCTTGGTAGACAGGACCTACTACTGCCCCGGGGCTCAACTAAACTGCGAGGAGATAAGTCATTATGTTTCATCGCTTGAGGATCTTAATACTGTCAAGACAAATTTTTTTCCTGAACTTAGAAGTGTTAGTACTCAAAACGTGCGACCAATGGTGATCGTATTGAACTACGGTCACATCTATAATCGAAAGATGGTAAGATTTTAACTATTTGTCCTTAATTAGTGCATCTTTTGCATACAATACTTGGAAAAATTGTTAACGATCGCAGAGAAGTACTAGGGGGACGCAAGGAGAAGTGCAACCCAAGATTAGGAGACGGATTCATCTGCATGCTCCAGTATGATGAATCAGGAGAGCTATACATGTTCTATGCTATTCTACCTGAGAGGGAGCAGCACTAGTTCATGCTCTTAATTAGTGTCTCAGGTCCGTGTCCTGAACTTCGATGTTCGTGATGATTATGTTGAACTCGATGATATCTTTGCTTCTGTTACAAAGTGAATGTTTCCTCTTTAAGCTAGCCAGTGTTGGTGATGATTAGATAGCTAGCGGTAATGACTATGATGATTAAATAGTGGTAATTAGACGACTACGATGATTTTTAGCTAGCTAGAGTTTATTTATTTATTAATATGCGATGATGATGATGATGATGACGACTACAACTCATTATAACGTAAAACAATCCTAAATTAAATTGATAACACAAATTTAATTGAAAAATACAAAATAAAACAAAAACCAACAAACATTTAGTACCGGTTGGTGTTACCAACCGGTACTAAAGGGCTCCCGCCCCCCGGAGCTGGCTCGTGCCATGTGGTTTCCCTTTAGCACCGGTTCGTGCTGAACGGTTACTAAAGGGGGGGGCCTTTAGTGACCACACTTTAGTGCCGGTTATGGAACCGGCACTAAAGGGCCTTACGAACCGGTGCTATTGCCCGGTTCTACACTAGTGTCCAGACGTTTAATGGCCGGACTGGAGAACTGCCTTGAGAGGCTGCTTTGTACTTCCGCCGCGATAGCTGCCGTATGCTCCTCCGTCTGGAGAGAGCGTTCAGTGTTTCCATTGACCGTGATAACTCCTCGAGGGCCTGGCATTTTGAGCTTGAGGTATGCGTAGTGCGGCACCGCATTGAACTTGGCAAATGCGGTTCGCCCGAGCAGTGCGTGATAGCCACTCCGGAACGGGACTATGTCGAAGATTAACTCCTCGCTTCGGAAATTATCCAAAGATCCGAAGACCACTTCAAGTGTAACTGAGCCTGTACAGTTGGCCTCTACACCTGGTATGACGCCTTTAAAGGTCGTTTTAGTGGGTTTAATCCTCGAGGGATCGATGCTTATTTTCCACACTGTATCCTGGTAAAGCAGGTTCAGGCTGCTGCCGCCATCCATAAGGACTCTAGTGAGGTGAAATCCGTCAATAATTGGGTCTAGAACCAATGCGGCGAATCCGCCATGACGGGTGCTAGTGGGGTGGTCCCTTCGATCAAAAGTGATCGGGCAGGAAGACCATGGGTTGAACTATGGGGCGACTGGCTCCATCGCGTATACGTCCCTTAGCGCACGCTTCCACTCCCTCTTGGGGACGTGGGTTGCGTATATCATGTTCACCGTCCGCACTTGTGGGGGAAAACCTTTCTGTCCACTGTTGTTCGGCGGCCGGGGCTCCTCCTCGTCATCGCTATGCAGCCCCTTGTCTCTGCTTTCGGCATTTAACTTGCATGCCTACTTGAACACCCAACAATCCCTGTTGGTGTGATTGGCTGGTTTTTCGGGGGTGCCATGTATCTGGCATGAGCGGTCGAGTATTCGGTCCAAACTGGACGGGCCCGGAGTATTTCTTTTGAATGGCTTTTTCCGCTGACCGGGTTTAGAGCCTCTGAATCTGGCATTAACTATCGTATCCTTAGCATTGTCGCCGTTAATGCGGCGCTTTTGCTTGTTGCGATGCGACCTGCCACTGCTGTCCTTGGTATCCGAATTACTAGGGCTCTTGGTCATGTTGTTGCTGCGAGCTAGCCAGCTGTCTTCTCCCGCGCAAAAGCGGGTCATAAGTGTCATGAGGGCTGCCATAGATTTTGGCTTTTCCTGTCCTAGGTGCCGTGCAAGCCACTCGTCGCGGATGTTATGCTTGAAGGCTGCTAGGGCCTCTGCGTCCGGACAGTCGACAATTTGATTTTTTTTAGTTAGGAATCTTGTCCAGAATTGTCTGGCCAATTCTTCTGGCTGCTGAATTATGTGGCTAAGGTCATCGGCGTCTGGTGGTCGCACATAAGTGCCCTGGAAATTGTCGAGGAATGCGGTTTCCAGGTCCACCCAACAACCAATTGATTCTGCTGGCAAGCTGTTAAGAGAATGCCAAGCTGGTCCTTTAAGCTTGAGTGGGAGGTATTTGATGGCGTGTAGGTCATCACCGCGGGCCATGTGGATATGAAGGAGATAGTCCTCGATCCATACCGCAGGATCTGTTGTGCCATCGTATGATTTGATGTTTACGGGTTTGAAACCCTCGAGGATTTGATGATCCATTACTTCATCTGTGAAGCATAGTGGGTGTGCGGCACCTCTGTATTGGGCTATGTCATGATGCAGCTCAAACGAGCTTTGTCTACTGTGTTCGGCCCAGCCGGATTTACTGTATCCGGAGTGACGATTACCGTCTCGTACCGTGGGGCGCCCACGCGATCCGTAGATCGATCTTGATTGCCTTGCCTTGTCCTCCAATATATCTCGCAGGTCTGGCGCGTTTTCCCGTGCCTTAGTATTTTTTGAGCGGCACCGGGGTGCGGCTTGAGCGGAGGGCCAAGAGGCCTCTCTGTCACGGCCACGGGGTGGCTGGTCAGCCGCATCATGCGCTGGTGATTTAGGTTTAGGTGCTTCCTCCTCTAATCGGGGTGGCAACCTGCGCTTTGGGTAGCTCTTGGAGGGGCGTTCGAGTTCATACTCTTCGGCCGCAAGGACTTCAGTCCATCTGTCGGCTAGCAAATCTTGATCAGCTCTAAGCTGTTGCTGTTTTTTCTTGAGGCTGCTCGCCGTTCGACGGGATCCTCCGGCACGACAAATTCATCGTCGTCGAGGCTTGCCTCGTCTTCGGAGGGAGGCATATAATTGTCGTCCTCGACCTCTCTGTCTGCCGCTCTCTCATGAGGGCTGGCTTCTCCATCCTCCTATGTTGAATCTTGCTGGAGGTGGTTGTCTTCGGCACTGTCCAGGGTGTTATTATCGCCCATGCCAGAATCACCGTTTTTGCTTTGGCGGGATTTAGAGCGGCGCCGCTGACGCCGGCGCTTAGGCTGCTTCTTGGAGGGTTCATCCTCCGCTGTTCCATCGTCATTGCCTTCTTTTGGGGTGTCCACCATGTATATATCATACGACGAGGTGGCTTTCCAGTGCCCTATAGGCGCAGGTTCTTGATCGTCTCCTGCATTGGCGTCCATACCGTCGATGTCTTCGGAGTCGAAGTCGAGCATGTCGGTTAAATCATCGACAGTGGCTACGAAGTGGGTGGTGGGTGGGCTTTGAATTTCTTCATCATCCGCATCCAAACCTTGCTGACCATAGTCCGGCCAGGGCTCTCCTGATAAAGAGAGAGACTTTAGTGAATTCAGAATATCGCCGAAGGGCGAGTGCTGAAAGATGTCCGCGGCGGTGAACTCCATGATCGGCGCCCAATCGGGTTCGATCGGTAGGGGCGCAGAGGGCTCGGAGTCTGGAGAGGAGTCCGGCTCCTTGGAGTCACGGGCTTCGTAGATAATAGGGCTAGTGTTCGGCTCGATCGCCGTAGAGATTGCAGCCCCCGAGGCAGTGTCCAACCACCCATCCTCGATTGGCGCAGTTGGCTCCGAATTAAGGGTCGGAGCTGATGTGGGTGTGGCCTCCAGGGCACTGTTCGGCGGCAGAGCTAGATCATGCCCGTCGTGACAGTGCGGCACGCTCAGCTGTGGCTTGAATCCGTCAAAGATCAAGTCTCCGCGGATGTCGGCCGTGTAGTTCAAACTTCCAAATCTGACCTGATGGCCAGGGGCGTAGCTTTCGATCTGCTCCAGATGGCCAAGCGAATTGGCCCGCAGTGCAAAGCCGCCAAATACGAAGATCTGTCCGGGGAGAAAAGTCTCACCCTGGATCGCATCGTCGTTGATGATCGGAGGAGCCAACGGGCCTAAAAATGACGACACAGAGGAACTCTCAATGAAAGCACCAATGTCGGTGTCAAAAACGGCAGATCTCGGGTAGGGGGTCCCGAACTGTGCGTCTAGGTAGATGGTAACAGGAGGCAGGGGACACGATGTTTTACCCAGGTTCTGGCCCTCTTGATGAAGGTAAAACCCTACGTATTGCTTGATTAATATTGATGATATGGGTAGTACAAGAGTAGATCTACCACGAGATCAAGGAGGCTAAACCCTAGAAGCTAGCCTATGGTATGATTGTTGTTCGTCCTACGGACTAAAACCCTCCCACTTATATAGACATCGGAGAGGGCTAGGGTTACACAGAGTCAGTTACAATGGTAGGAGATCTACATATCCGTATCGCCAAGCTTGCCTTCCACACCAAGGAAAGTCCCTTCCGGACACGGGACGAAGTCTTCAATCTTGTATCTTCATAGTCCAGGAGTCCGGCCGAAGGTATAGTCCGGCTATTCGGACACCCCCTAATCCAGGACTCCCTCAAGTGCCGTATTCCAGAAGACTTCACCTCGATCTCTGGGATGGAATATGGGGCGTTCCAGTTTCTCTGAGCCGGGGTGCCACACCCACTTCGGAGAAGCAAAGGGGAATCCTACCAGGATTAGGAGTCCTAGTAGGACTCCCCCCATGGCACACCCCTCTTGGCAGGCTGCCTCCTCCCCTCCTCCTTTATATACGGGGGCAGGGGGCACCCCAAAGCACAATAGTTCTTCTCTTAGTCGTGTGCGGTTCCCCCTCCATAGTTTACTCCTCCGGTCATAGCATCGTAGTGCTTAGGCGAAGCCCTGCGTGGATCACATCACCATCACCGTCACCACACCATCGTGCTAACGAAATTCTCCCTCGACCCTTTGCTGGATCAAGAGTTCGAGGGACGTCATCGAGCTAAACGTGTGCTAAACTCGGAGGTGTCGTACGTTCGGTACTAGATCAGTTGGATCGTGAAGACGTTCGACTACATCAACCGTGTTAACCTAACACTTCCACTTTTGGTCTACGAGGGTACATGGACACACTCTCCCCCTCTCGTTGCTATGCATCTCCTAGATATATCTCGTGTGATCGTAGGATTTTTTTTTGAAATTGCATGCTATGTTCCCCAACACTTTTCTTGTAGTTGCGGATGCTTGCAAGGGGGTTAATCATAAGTAGGAGATTTTTTCAAGTAAGAACAACACCTAAGCACCGGCCCACCCACATATCAAATTATCAAAGTAGTGAACACGAATCGAATGAACATGATGAAAGTGACTAGATGAAATCCGCGTGTACCCTCAAGACCGCTTTGCTTATTATAAGAGACCGTTTGTCCCGTCCTTTGCCTCAAAAGGATTGGGCTACCTTGCTACACTTTTGTTACTACTATTGTTACTTGCTCGTTACAAATTATCATGCTATCAAACTACTTTGTTACTTACAATTCCAGGGCTTCCAGACATTGGTCACAGCGAAGAATATAGGGGATATCAAATCGCTCCTAAACCATTGGTTTCCTTGTAATGATGTTATTAGTTGAGTCGAGAATGATCTTGAACGAACCTGCCATGCTAGCCGAGGTGATGATGTCGCACGGATCAATGAGTTCCTCCACCGCGTCATCATTCAGATTGGGGCAAGAACAACAGGGTCGTTTCCGGCTTGTTCCCTCCATGGAGAAGACGATTAAACAATGGCAGAAAGAAGGGTGAAGGCAAATGGAGGAGGGAGGAAGAGCTAGCATGCGGCAGCAG
Source organism: Triticum urartu (assembly GCF_003073215.2). Lineage (NCBI taxonomy): Eukaryota > Viridiplantae > Streptophyta > Magnoliopsida > Poales > Poaceae > Triticum > Triticum urartu. The sequence continues at coordinate 141,696,709 of NC_053027.1, read as the reverse complement.
TTCCAAAATCGAGGGGGAAAGGTGAAGAGTCGGTGGACGATTGCCACGGTACACGAAGAGGCTCCTGGGGAGCGAACGGTTTCCACAGAGGTCACACACTGATGACAAGGGCCGACTGAACCGCATGCAATCCCATCGCACAACACACACTTCTTGTTAAGTTGAACCGTTTATGTACTCTTGTGTCAACGCAAACAGTTCATTCGAGTGAACTGCATGCCGTATATCCCACACACCTTGATCTGGTCGACCGTTTCTTTTGTGTTGCCTAATCACAAATAGTTCATCCGAGTGAACCGCATGCCATATATCGCACACACCTTTGATCTGGCTCATCATTTCTTTTCTGATGCCTAATCACAAACAGTTCATCCGAGTGAACCGCTGTGTACTACACACGCCTTCATCTGGCTGCCCGTTTATTTTGTTCCTCCTCATCGCAAACAGTTCATTGAACTGAACCGTATGCCCTTCATCGCACATGCAAATAAAACTTGAACCGTGTTTGATGCATCCGTCATCGCAAATGTTTTATACATTTCTGACGGTTTTCATACAGCATCGTTTGCGATTATGGCATCGCACATAGTTTCTCGAAAGGTCTCTAATTATAGTGTCGCGTTAGCAGCATCCTAAAGTAGTGACTGTCTGTTCGTTTTACTATTGCTGTCGTTATTTTGGTTATGCTTATGGATCGGTGGTTACCATCATGCCATGTTTTCTTGCACTCTGTTATTATGTTCTTCTTACTAGTATTACTTTAATATTGGCCATGCTGGGTAATAGTACATGTTGGTGCACGACTATCGTCTGTTCCGAGTACCGTGGTTGTGCATGTTCGTTTGCACCAAGTTGGTTAAATGCTAGCATGGTAGTTTTATAGTTATGTTATGTTATTGCATGGTATTTATTGTTGATGCTAGTGGTCATGTTATGCTATGAGTACTGTTCTATTTGTGATTTTCATGCTCATCTGGATAAATCGTTAAATGTTGTTTTATGCTCGTTGATTGTGATGCACCCCCATGCTTATGTTGATATCATGTTCATGCATTATAGTTGCATCATGTTATTTTTATCATGGCTCAACATATTGCATTCAAGTTTAACCTGATAATAATGAACTTGAACAACTGTTGGCTGAGTCATGGTGCCACCAAATCGGGCTGACCAATGCAACCACACTTGCCTTATGGGGGGGGTCCTAAATGGGTCTATTGTCATGCCTCTCGCCGGTGCCTCCAACGAGGGAAGGTTATGCGCGGGCGCTACATTGGCCGGGTAGGACGGCATAAGCCTTGTGTGCCCGAGTTGTTTTGCACGCTTTTGTCCCCATTTGGGACCGTTTATGTTTTGCCACGATGGTGGCCGTTGATGCCTTTGGTAGGCACGGGGCCACCCATGACTTAGCCCAAAGGGGAGTTGGTCAGAGTGGCCCGGAGAGTGTCATGGCAGTAGATCAGTTTTGTCGGAACGCTATTGGTCCACCCGAATGGGAGTGTGAGGCCATGGGTTCGGTGGTGTGGGTATAGTGTGCTAACCTCTACAGAGTGTGTATTAAATCCATCAATAGCCGCGCCCGCGGATAAGGGCCCAGTTCGTAGTCGGTCACACTATGGGTCAACAGTAATAATAATAATGTGCTTAATAACAACCCTAGTTCGGTGACAAGAAAGAGATTGTTTGTGATCGAGTAAGGATCACTGTGGTATCGAGGATACCGAGTTGTTGAATATTTGTGGTATTATGCGAGAGTTAAGGGTAAAGGTCAAGCTCCTTGTGGTCGTATAATGATTACTACGGTATTGTAATACCAAGCTTGATTGGATCCTGAGATGATCGTGTGATGTCCGTGATGGTAAGTGATGCATGTGATGGTTACGAGGTAACCCGAGCAGAGTAAGTTGGTGCATGACAGATTCATCCTGTTGCATGCTAGTATTACCATGTTCATATGTTCATGCCATGCTCATATTGTTCTAGCTGTATCATATTGCTCATGCTATGTTGTTCTGATAGCGTCATGTTAATCCTTGTTAACCTGTAATTTCCATGCTATTGTCTGTCTTGATTGCTCTTGGTTGCTGTGAGCTTGCAAGTACATTCAATGTACTGACCTGGCGTGTCATGCCAGTTTTCAGGTCATGTCGGATTTGATTGCTTGTTTTCCGTGGATTCCTTGTTTGCGAGCTAGGATAAGCGTTCCAGCCAGAGTCCTTGTAGACTGGAGTTCACCACCGCCGTCGTTGTTCCACTGCTAGTAGCCATTCCGCTGCTTCGTGTTGTTCTGCTGCTTGCATCGAGCAACCGTGGCACGCGTCGTTTCGCTGTGCCGATGTAACCCCCTTGTACCCATATAGATTGTAATAAAGACTGATTTGTTCTATGCTAAGCAGTGCTGTC